>NC_084590.1:52794923-52832484 GCF_033807715.1 Cololabis saira
GAGTCCATCAGGAACGTAGGCAGGCCCAGTCCCAGCTGGTGTCATGGCCGAAGCAGCGGAAAAACCCAAGAAAATAAAAGTTTTATTGGAGGAGGCGAAAAAGAAAGAAAGCCTGAGAGTAACAAGCTAAAAGCCCGGACAACATAAACATTGGCCCGGTGTCATTGCCAAAAAGTGAATCCTGCCAGAATCTGATTTGTGGCCGTGGGAGCGTGCACAGCAGCCCGTTGAGCGATAGCGTTTAAACGTCAGATTTTCAGATTATGAAGCTCAAGAATGAGATCAAATCATATTTAGGCAGAAACAACTTTTCATTAACCGTAATTGGCCTTCAATACATTTTTGGCAGGTAAAAAGACCCACTTTCAGGGGAGGAATCAGATTCGGGCAGGAAATCACAGCGTTCACTCGCTGGCGTGAGCTGTAGACGAGGAGGGATGTCCGACCGATGGGGATTTATGGGGATAGAACAAGAGACAGAATTGTTATGATACAAATGTAAATGTAGAGTTTTATGTTCAATAAGAATCAAAATTAGAATGTTTTCACATTCGTCTTGGGTTTTGGTAATTCTAAAATTACTGACAATATCAACAACAGACACAGAATGATAATAGTAATCATAAAATTGTGTAATTGGCAATGAGGGAGCTTTATAAAATAATAATAATACAATTGAATAGAATTACAGCACTAGAGGAAAGAATGCAATGCAAAGAAAATGTATAGAACATTTCTACTATTTTTCTTGAGAACTGTAAAATTGTGCAGGGCTGATCTGCAAAACATTCAGTTATTCACAGGTTATAAAGTATTTTTTACATTTTTGTCAGTAAGTATTTTGGACTACTAATTTAATTTAATTTAACGTGACAGAAGAAAGGTGCAGTAGAACAAAACCAGAGCACATTATCAAATGCAGCGACCAGGAAGGACGTCGGGATCTGGCCATCTAAGAACTTTAACTTGTTCCTTTTTTTTTTTTTTTTACCTTGTCTGCACACATATTATTGATTGATACCATGACGGTAGAAACCAAAAGTGTATATATGTGCATTATTACTATATTTAATATATATACATATATATACGCACACATGTGCGTACACATACATAAATATACACATACAAACCCAGTGTTGTTTTTTTTTTTTTGTTTTTTTTTTTTTTTTTTGGGGGGGGGGGGGGGGTGACGACATCCACTACCAATCCAGGAAGCAGGAAGCAGGAACACACAGAGGCACACGTCAAGCACTGGAAATCTGCAACAACAAAAAAAACACAAACAAAGCACGAAACCGGCACGGAGCCAACCAAAACAATAACAGCAATCGACCTAAATCTTGAGATCTGATCGCAGTCTGAGCTAAGCTATCGCTACCGCTACCTAAACCCAAAAACTAGAGAGCCAGCATGCAGGTGAACAAGCCAGTGTGTATGTCTATGTGTGTGTGTATGTATATGATCATGTGTGTGTGTGTGTGTGTGTGTGTGTGTGTGTGTGTATATGCATGTGACTAAGTGATTATATGTGTGTGTGTGTGTGTGTGTGTGTGTGTGTGTGTGTGTGTGTGTGTGTGTGTGTGTGTGTGTGTGTGTGTGTGTAATAAACCAAACAAAGCTCCACCTGAAGTGTATCTATAGTGGGGGAGGGGGGGGGGCAACCCCGCCACCCGCGAGACCAGAGGCCGACACGGAAGAGCCCGGAACCCAGGCCACCGGCAACCCCACAGAGGGGAGAAGTAGGAGGGAGGCAACCCACCGCCTGCGAGGCCCCCCCCCCCGGCGGCGGCCGAGGGGGCCCGCGGGCGGGGCCCCCACGGCGCGGGAAGAAGCAGCCAAGGATCCCGCGGCGGCGGACCGCGACCCAGGCAATCCCCGGCCACCCGGTCCGGGCCGGACACGCGGCCAGGAGGCCCTCACCCTTCAGGCCAACGACCCCCACCCGGCAGGGGGCCAGCCTGCCCGGAGAGACAGAGCCGCCCCGGCCGCCGACGCGGGCAGGCGCACCCGTCCCCCACGAAAGTGGCCCTCCAAGACCAGAGGGGCGCCCCGCCGCAGAGGCAGCGGGGGGGACCGGAGACGGGCCCGGAGAGAGGGAACCCCCCAACAAGGCGACACCCCTGCAGGCCCGACAACGGAGGGCCCCAGACCCAGGCATCCCATTCATTCATCCATTCACCTATCCGATACCTATACTAATAATAATATAATATACTATACATAATAATAATACTAATAATAATAATAATAATAATACTAATAATAATACTAATAATAATAATAATAATAATAATAATAATAATAATAATTAAAGCTGCAAGCAGCGATGAACGGGCCCTCGCACTCACGTCCACCGCCCCCCATAAGCATATCAGAAATGACACCACCCACGACTCTCTATGTCAACCCATTCAAAAGTTATAGCAGAAAAAAGGAACAACCAATCAGAGGAAGGGGCGGGGCTAGTTCAGGCCAATGAAGGTCAAGGACTCATTACAGAGTCCCATGACACCACCCACAACTTCCTATGTCAAACCATTCAAAAGTTATGGCAGAGAAAAGTATTCTAGGGGGCGCTGTTGAGCCGTTAGGCCACGCCCATTAATGCAAACCATTAAATATCAAATGTATCACCAGGCCTGGCTTGCATGCAAAATTTGGTGACTTTTGGAGAACTATCAAATATGGACCAATCAGATGAAGGGGACGAGCGCTTTTTCACGTCTAGCGTCACAACGGTAACACTTTTGAAAGAGAAAAGTAATGTGCGTCGTCGCAGGAAAGAGACGCACATCTTGATGTAAAAAAAACACAAAATTTGCTTACAAAATTTTCAGCATTGTGCCAGGCTCAAACTCCCAACCACTGGCACCAAAGATCGCAATGATCTGGTTGAGCTATATCTCAGCTGATAGCTCACTTTGACTTACTGGCTTAGGAGAGACCAAGATAGCGATATAATGTCTGGAACTTTTTTTTCCTAATTTTTTAAATATTTGTAAGGTATAAATATTAGTAAAACACTACTATTTTATTATTACTTTTTCTGTAACCATTCTACCGAAGTTCTAACCGGGCTGAGCACGGGACTATTTCTAACGTCACCACATTACAACAGCTGATTGGTCGGGGGGCGGGGCCGTCATCACCCTACTCGCCACTGATTGGTCGGGGGTGGGGCCGTCATCACCCTACTCGCCACTGATTGGTCGGGGGGCAGGGCCGGCAGACGTTTGAATCAGGAAGCGGGAGTCAAACCATTAAAAAGTTATAGCAGAAAAAAGGGACAACCAATCAGAAGAAGGGGCGGGGCTAATTAAGGCCAACGAAGCTTAAGGACTCATTACTGAGTCCCATGACACCACCCACAACTTCCTATGTCAAACCATTCAAAAGTTATGGCAGATAAAAGTATTCTAGGGGGCGCTGTTGAGCCGTTAGGCCACGCCCATTAATGCAAACCATGAAATATCAAATGTATCGCCAAGTCTGACTTGCATGCAAAATTTGATTACTTTTGGAAAACTATCAAATATGGACCAATCAGATGAAGGGGACGAGCGCTTTTTCACGTCTAGCGTCGCCACGGTAACACTTTTGAAAGAGAAAAGTAATGTGCGTCGTCGCAGGAAAGAGACGCACATCTTGATGTAAAAAAAACACAAAATTTGCTTACAAAATTTTCAGCATCCTGCCAGGCTCGAACTCCCAACCTCCGGCACCAAAGACCACAATGATCTGGCTAAGCTATATCTCAGCTCATACATCACTTTGACTTACTGGCTTAGGACAGACCAAGATAGCGATATTATGTCTAGAACTTTTTTTTCCTAATTTTTTAAATATTTGTAAGGTATAAATATTAGTAAAACACTACTATTTTATTATTACTTTTTCTGTAACCATTCTACCGAGGTTATAACCGGGCTGAGCACGGGACTGTTTCTAACGTCACCACATTACAACAGCTGATTGGTCGGGGGGCGGGGCCGTCATCACCCTACTCGCCACTGATTGGTCGGGGGGCGGGGCCGTCATCACCCTACTCGCCACTGATTGGTCGGGGGGCGGGGCCGGCAGACGTTTGAATCAGGAAGCGGGAGTCAAACCATTAAAAAGTTATAGCAGAAAAAAGGGACAACCAATCAGAAGAAGGGGCGGGGCTAATTAAGGCCAACGAAGCTTAAGGATTCATTACAGAGTCCCATGACACCACCCACAACTTCCTATGTCAAACCATTCAAAAGTTATGGCAGATAAAAGTATTCTAGGGAGCGCTGTTGAGCCGTTAGGCCACGCCCATTAATGCAACCCATGAAATATCAAATTTATCGCCAAGTCTGGCTTGCATGCAAAATTTGGTGACTTTTGGAGAACTATCAAATATGGACCAATCACATGAAGGGGGGGCGCGCCTTTTGGCGTCTAGCGTCGCCACGGTAACACTTTTGAAAGAGAAAAGTAATGCGTGGTGTTGCAGGATGTAGACGCACATTTTGATGTATAACACACCTGGGTGCACGTTACGGCTCGGGCTGAATTAACTGCCGAAGGAATGGCATAAATTTCGCCAAATGACACAATTTATTCAAAATGGCCGGCATCCTGTTCGGTTTCGGCCATGGCTCCAAGAAACTTTTCTTTAAGTTGTGCCATGATACAGGTGTGTACAGATTTTCGTGCATGTACGTCAAACCGTATTGTGGGGCTTGAGGCACAAAATTTTCCGGGGGGCGCTGTTGAGCCATTTTGCCACGCCCATTAATGCAAACCATGAAATATCAAATTTATCGCCAGGCATGGCTTGCATGCCAAATTTGGTGCCTTTTGGGGAACTATCAAATATGGACCAATCAGATGAAGGGGGGGTGCGCTTGTTGGCGTCTAGCGTCGCCACGGTAACACTTTCGAAAGAGAAAAGTAATGCGTGTAGTCGCAGGATGGAGACGCACATTTTGATGTATAACACACCTGGGTTCACGATACGGTTCGGGCTGAATTAACTCTCGAAGGAATGGCATATATTGCTCCAAAATTACGCAATTAATTCAGAATGTTCAAAATGGCCGACTTCCTGTTCGGTTTCGGCCATGGCGCCAAGAGACTTTTCTTTTAGTTGCGACATGATACAGGTGTGTACCGATTTTCGTTCATGTACGTCAAACCGTATTATGGGGCTTGAGGCACAAAGTTTTTTCTGTCGAACCAACCAGATGAAGGGTGGGCGCGCTTTTTGGCGTCTAGCGCCGCCACGGTAACGCTTTTCAAAGAGAAAAGTAATGCGTGTTGTCGCAGGATGGAGACGCACATTTTGATGTATAACACACTTGGGGGCACGTTACGGTTCGGGCTGAATTAACTTTCGAAGGAATGGCATAAATTTCCCCAAAATGACACGACTAATTCAAAATGGCCGACATCCTGTTCGGTTTCGGCCATGGCTCCAAGAGACTTTTCTTTAAGTTGTGCCATGATACAGGTGTGTACCGATTTTCGTGCATGTACGTCAAACCGTATCGTGGGGCTTGAGGCACAAAGTTTTCAAGGGGGCGCTGTTGAGCCATTTTGCCACGCCCATTAATGCAAACCTTTAAATATCAAATTTTTCGCCAGGCCTGACTAGGGTGCAAAATTTGGTGACTTTTTGGGCATGTTAAGGGGGGCAAAAAGGCCTTCACTTTGTCAGGAAAATAATAATAATAATAATAATTAAAGCTGCAAGCAGCGATGAACGGGCCCTCGCACTCACGGCCACCGCCCCCATAAGCATATCAGAAAAGACACCACCCACGACTTCCTATGTCAAACCATTCAAAAGTTATAGCAGAAAAAAGGGACAACCAATCAGAAGAAGGGGCGGGGCTAATTCAGGCCAATGAAGGTCAAGGACTCCATACAGAGTCTGATGACACCACCCACGACTCTCTATGTCAAACCATTCAAAAGTTATGGCAGAAAATCGGGACAACCAATCAGAAGAAGGGGCGGGGCTAATTCAGGCCAATTATGGTCAAGGACTCAATACCGAGTCCCATGACACCACCCACGACTCTTTATGTCAAACCATTCAAAAGTTATGGCAGAGAAAAGTATTCTAGGGGGCGCTGTTGAGCCGTTAGGCAACGACCAATAATGCAAACCATTAAATATCAAATTTATCACCAGGCCTGGCTTGCATGCAAAATTTGGTGACTTTTGGAGAACTATCAAATATGGACCAATCAGATGAAGGGGACGAGCGCTTTTTCGCGTCTAGCGTCGCCACGGTAACACTTTTGAAAGAGAAAAGTAATGTGCGTCGTCGCAGGACAGAGACGCACATTTTGATGTAAAAAAAACACAAAAATTGCTGACAAAAAATTTCATCATTCTGCCAGGCTTGAACTCACGACTTCTGGCACCAAAGACCGCAATGCTGTGGCTGAGCTATGTGTCAGCTATCCCTTTCATTTCGACTTACTGGCTTAGGAGAGACCAACATAGCGATAAAATGTCTGGAACTTTTTTTTCCTAATTTTTTAAATATTTGTAAGGTATAAATATTAGTAAAACACTACTATTTGTATTACTTTTTCTGTAACCATTTCTACCGAGGTTCTAACCGGGCTGAGTACGGGTCTATTTCTGACGTCACCATATTACAGGCAGATGATTGGTCGGGGAGCGGGGCTGTCATCACCCTACTCACCACTGATTGGTCGGGGGGCGGGGCCGTCATCACCCTACTCGCCACTGATTGGTCGGGGAGCGTGGCCGTCATCACCCTACTCGCCACTGATTGGTCGGGGGGCGGGGCCGTCATCACCCTACTTGCCACTGATTGGTCGGGGGCAGGGCCAGCAGACGTTTGAATCAGGAAGAGGGACTCTCTATGTCAAACCATTCCAAAGTTATAACAGAATAAAGGGACAACCAATCAGAAGAAGAGGCGGGGCTAATTCAGGCCAATGAAGGTCAAGGAGTCCATAAAGAATCTGATGACACCACCCACGACTCTCTATGTCAAACCATTCCAAAGTTATAGCAGAAAATCGGGACAACCAATCAGAAGAAGGGGCGGGGCTAATTAAGGCCAACGAAGCTTAAGGACTCATTACAGAGTCCCATGATACCACCCACAACTTCCTATGTCAAACCATTCAAAAGTTATGGCAGATAAAAGTATTCTAGGGGGCGCTGTTGAGCCGTTAGGCCACGCCCATTAATGCAAACCATGAAATATCAAATTTATCGCCAAGTCTGGCTTGCATGCAAAATTTGGTGACTTTTGGAGAACTATCAAATATGGACCAATCACATGAAGGGGGGGCGCGCCTTTTGGCGTCTAGCGTCGCCACGGTAACACTTTTGAAAGAGAAAAGTAATGCGTGGTGTCGCAGGATGTAGACGCACATTTTGATGTATAACACACCTGGGTGCACGTTACGGTTCGGGCTGAATTAACTGCCGAAGGAATGGCATAAATTTCGCCAAAATGACACAATTTATTCAAAATGGCCGACATCCTGTTCGGTTTCGGCCATGGCTCCAAGAGACTTTTCTTTAAGTTGTGCCATGATACAGGTGTGTAGCGATTTTCGTGCATGTACGTCAAACCGTATTGTGGGGCTTGAGGCACAAAGTTTTCCGGGGGGCGCTGTTGAGCCATTTTGCCACGCCCATTAATGCAAACCATGAAATATCAAATTTATCGCCAGGCCTGGCTTGCATGGCAAATTTGGTGCCTTTTGGGGAACTATCAAATATGGAAAAATCAGATGAAGGGGGGGTGCGCTTGTTGGCGTCTAGCGTCGCCACGGTAACACTTTTGAAAGAGAAAAGTAATGCGTGTAGTCGCAGGATGGAGACGCACATTTTGATGTATAACACATCTGGGTTCACGATACGGTTCGGGCTGAATTAACTCTCGAAGGAATGGCATATATTGCTCCAAAATTACGCAATTAATTCAGAATGTTCAAAATGGCCGACTTCCTGTTCGGTTTCGGCCATGGCGCCAAGAGACTTTTCTTTTAGTTGCGACATGATACAGGTGTGTACCGATTTTCGTTCATGTACGTCAAACCGTATTATGGGGCTTGAGGCGCAAAGTTTTTTCTGTCGAACCAATCAGATGAAGGGTGGGCGCACTTTTTGGCGTCTAGCGTCGCCACGGTAACGCTTTTGAAAGAGAAAAGTAATGCGTGTTGTCGCAGGATGGAGACGCACATTTTGATGTATAACACACCTGGGTGCACGTTACGGTTCGGGCTGAATTAACTTTCGAAGGAATGGCATAAATTTCGCCAAAATAACACGACTAATTCAAAATGGCCGACATCCTGTTCGGTTTCGGGCATGACGGCAAGAGACTTTTGTTTAAGTTGTCCCATGATACAGGTGTGTACCGATTTTCGTGCATGTAAGTCAAACCGTATCGTGGGGCTTGAGGCACAAAGTTTTCCGGGGGGCGCTGTTGAGCCATTTTGCCACGCCCATTAATGCAAACCTTTAAATATCAAATTTTTCGCCAGGCCTGACTTGGGTGCAAAATTTGGTGACTTTTTGGGCATGTTAAGGGGGGCAAAAAGGCCTTCACTTTGTCAGGAAAATAATAATAATAATAATTAAAGCTGCAAGCAGCGATGAACGGGCCCTCGCACTCACGGCCACCGCCCCCCATAAGCCTCTCAGAAATGACACCACCCACGACTTCCTATGTCAAACCATTGAAAAGTTATAGCAGAAAAAAGGGACAACCAATCAGAAGAAGGGGCGGGGCTAATTAAGGCAACGAAGCTTAAGAACTCATTACAGAGTCCCATGACACCACCCACGACTTCCTATGTCAAACCATTCAAAAGTTATAGCAGAAAAAAGGGACAACCAATCAGAAGAAGGGGCGGGGCTTATTCAGGCCAATGAAGGTCAAGGGCTCCATAAAGAATCTGATGACACCACCCACGACTCTCTAAGTCAAACCATTCCAAAGTTATAGCAGAAAATCGGGACAACCAATCAGAATAAGGGGCGGGGCTAATTAAGGCCAACGAAGCTTAAGGACTCATTACAGAGTCCCATGCCACCACCCACGACGTCCTATGTCCAACCATTCAAAAGTTATAGCATAAAAAAGGGACAACCAATCAGAAGAAGGGGCGGGGCTAATTCAGGCCAATGAAGGTCAAGGGCTCCATAAAGAATCTGATGGCATCACCCACGACTCTCTATGTCAAACCATTCCAAAGTTATAGCAGAAAATCGGGACAACCAATCAGAAGAAGGGGCGGGGCTAATTAAGGCCAACGAAGCTTGAGGACTCATTACAGAGTCCCATGACACCACCCACAACTTCCTATGTCAAACCATTCAAAAGTTATGGCAGATAAAAGTATTCTAGGGGGCGCTGTTGAGCCGTTAGGCCACGCCCATTAATGCAAACCATGAAATATCAAATTTATCGCCAAGTCTGTCTTGCATGCAAAATTTGGTGACTTTTGGAGAACTATCAAATATGGACCAATCAGATTTCAAAATGGCCGACTTCCTGTTCGGTTTCGGCCATGGCTCCAAGAGACTTTTCTTTAAGTTGTGCCATGATACAGGTGTGTAGCGATTTTCGTGCATGTACGTCAAACCGTATTGTGGGGCTTGAGGCACAAAGTTTTCAGGGGGGCGCTGTTGAGCCATTTTGCCACGCCCATTAATGCAAACCATGAAATATCAAATTTACCGCCAGGCCTGACTTGCATGCCAAATTTGGTGCCTTTTGGGGAACTATTAAATATGGACCAATCAGATGAAGGGGGGGTGCGCTTGTTGGCGTCTAGCGTCGCCACGGTAACACTTTCGAAAGAGAAAAGTAATGCGTGTAGTCGCAGGATGGAGACACATATTTTGATGTATAACACATCTGGGTTCACGATACGGTTCGGGCTGAATTAACTCTCGAAGGAATGGCTCATATTGCTCCAAAATTACGCGATTAATTCAGAATGTTCAAAATGGCCGACTTCCTGTTCGGTTTCGGCCATGGCGCCAAGAGACTTTTCTTTAAGTCGCGACATGATACAGGTGTGTACCGATTTTCGTTCATGTACGTCAAAGCGTATTATGGGGCTTGAAGCGCAAAGTTTTTTCTGTCTGAACCAATCAGATGAAGGGTGGGCACGCTTTTTGGCGTCTAGCGTCGCCACGGTAACGCTTTTGAAAGAGAAAAGTAATGCGTGGTGTCGGAGGATGGAGACGCACATTTTGATGTATAACACACCTGGGTGCACGTTACGGTTCGGGCTGAATTAACTTTGGAAGGAATGGCATAAATTTCGCCAAAATGACACGACTAATTCAAAATGGCCGACTTCCTGTTCGGTTTCGGGCATGACGCCAAGAGACTTTTCTTTCAGTTGCGCCATGATACAGGTGTGTACCGATCTTCGTGCATGTACGTCAAACCGTATCGTGGGGCTTGAGGCACAAAGTTTTCAAGGGGGCGCTGTTGAGCCATTTTGCCACGCCCATTAATGCAAACCATTAAATATCAAATTTTTCGCCAGGCCTGACTTGGGTGCAAAATTTGGTGACTTTTTGGGCATGTTAAGGGGGGCAAAAAGGCCATCACTTTGTCAGAAGAAAAATAATAATAATAATTAAAGCTGCAAGCAGCGATGAACGGGCCCTCGCACTCACGTCCACCGCCCCCCATAAGCATATCAGAAATGACACCACCCACGACTCTCTATGTCAACCCATTCAAAAGTTATAGCAGAAAAAAGGAACAACCAATCAGAGGAAGGGGCGGGGCTAGTTCAGGCCAATGAAGGTCAAGGACTCATTACAGAGTCCCATGACACCACCCACAACTTCCTATGTCAAACCATTCAAAAGTTATGGCAGAGAAAAGTATTCTAGGGGGCGCTGTTGAGCCGTTAGGCCACGCCCATTAATGCAAACCATGAAATATCAAATGTATCACCAGGCCTGGCTTGCATGCAAAATTTGGTGACTTTTGGAGAACTATCAAATATGGACCAATCAGATTAAGGGGACGAGCGCTTTTTCACGTCTAGCGTCGCCACGGTAACACTTTTGAAAGAGAAAAGTAATTTGCGTCGTCGCAGGAAAGAGACGCACATCTTGATGTAAAAAAAAACACAAAATTAGCTTACAAAATTTTCAGCATCCTGCCAGGCTCGAACTCCCAACCACCGGCACCAAAGATCGCAATGATCTGGCTGAGCTATATCTCAGCTGATACCTCACTTTGACTTACTGGCTTATGAGAGACCAAGATAGCGATATAATGTCTGGAACTTTTTTCTCCTAATTTTTTAAATATTTGTAAGGTATAAATATTAGTAAAACACTACTATTTTATTATTACTTTTTCTGTAACCATTCAACCGAGGTTCTAACCGGGCTGAGCACGGGACTATTTCTAACGTCACCACATTACAACAGCTGATTGGTCGGGGGGCGGGGCCGTCAACACCCTACTCGCCACTGATTGGTCGGGGGGCGGGGCCGTCATCACCCTATTCGCCACTGATTGGTCGGGGGGCGGGGCCGGCAGACGTTTGAATCAGGAAGCGGGAGTCAAACCATTAAAAAGTTATAGCAGAAAAAAGGGACAACCAATCAGAAGAAGGGGCGGGGCTAATTAAGGCCAACGAAGCTTAAGGACTCATTACTGAGTCCCATGACACCACCAACAACTTCCTATGTCAAACCATTCAAAAGTTATGGCAGATAAAAGTATTCTAGGGGGCGCTGTTGAGCCGTTAGGCCACGCCCATTAATGCAAACCATGAAATATCAAATGTATCGCCAAGTCTGACTTGCATGCAAAATTTGATTACTTTTGGAGAACTATCAAATATGGACCAATCAGATGAAGGGGACGAGCGCTTTTTCACGTCTAGCGTCGCCACGGTAACACTTTTGAAAGAGAAAAGTAATGTGCGTCGTCGCAGGAAAGAGACGCACATCTTGATGAAAAAAAAACACAAAATTTGCTTACAAAATTTTCAGCACCCTGCCAGGCTCGATCTCCCAACCACCGGCACCAAAGACCGCAATTATCTGGTTGAGCTATATCTAATCTGATACCTCACTTTGACTTACTGGCTTAGGACAGACCAAGATAGCGATATTATGTCTAGAACTTTTTTTTCCTAATTTTTTAAATATTTGTAAGGTATAAATATTAGTAAAACACTACTATTTTATTATTACTTTTTCTGTAACCATTCAACCGAGGTTCTAACCGGGCTGAGCACGGGACTGTTTCTAACGTCACCACATTACAACAGCTGATTGGTCGGGGGGCGGGGCCGTCATCACCCTACTCGCCACTGATTGGTCGGGGGGCGGGGCCGTCATCACCCTACTCGCCACTGATTGGTCGGGGGGCGGGGCCGGCAGACGTTTGAATCAGGAAGCGGGAGTCAAACCATTCAAAAGTTACAGCAGAAAATCGGGACAACCAATCAGAAGAAGGGGCGGGGCTAATTAAGGCCAACGAAGCTTAAGGACTCATTACAGAGTCCCATGACACCACCCACAACTTCCTATGTCAAACCATTCAAAAGTTATGGCAGATAAAAGTATTCTAGGGGGCGCTGTTGAGCCGTTAGGCCCCGCCCATTAATGCAAACCATGAAATATCAAATTTATCGCCAAGTCTGGCTTGCATGCAAAATTTGGTGACTTTTGGAGAACTATCAAATATGGACCAATCACATGAAGGGGGGGCGCGCCTTTTGGCGTCTAGCGTCGCAACGGTAACACTTTTGAAAGAGAAAAGTAATGCGTGTAGTCGCAGGATGTAGACGCACATTTTGATGTATAACACACCTGGGTGCACGTTACGGTTCTGGCTGAATTAACTGCCGAAGGAATGGCATAAATTTCGCCAAAATGACAAAATGTATTCAAAATGGCCGACATCCTGTTCGGTTTCGGCCATGGCTCCAAGAGACTTTTGTTTAAGTTGTGCCATGATACAGGTGTGTAGCAATTTTCGTGCATGTACGTCAAACCGTATTGTGGGGCTTGAGGCACAAAGTTTTCCGGGGGGCGCTGTTGAGCCATTTTGCCACGCCCATTAATGCAAACCATGAAATATCAAATTTATCGCCAGGACTGGCTTGCATGCCAAATTTGGTGCCTTTTGGGGAACTATCAAATATGGACCAATCAGATGAAGGGGGGGTGCGCTTGTTGGCGTCTAGCGTCGCCACGGTAACACTTTCGAAAGAGAAAAGTAATGCGTGTAGTCGCAGGATGGAGACGCACATTTTGATGTATAACACATCTGGGCTCACGATACGGTTCGGGCTGAATTAACTCTCGAAGGAATGGCATATATTGCTCCAAAATTACGCAATTAATTCAGAATGTTCAAAATGGCCGACTTCCTGTTCGGTTTCGGCCATGGCGCCAAGAGACTTTTCTTTTAGTTGCGACATGATACAGGTGTGTACCGATTTTCGTTCATGTACGTCAAACCGTATTATGGGGCTTGAGGCACAAAGTTTTTTCTGTCGAACCAATCAGATGAAGGGTGGGCGCGCTTTTTGGCGTCTAGCGCCGCCACGGTAACGCTTTTGAAAGAGAAAAGTAATGCGTGTTGTCGCAGGATGGAGACGCACATTTTGATGTATAACACACTTGGGGGCACGTTACGGTTCGGGCTGAATTAACTTTCGAAGGAATGGCATAAATTTCGCCAAAATGACACGACTAATTCAAAATGGCCGACATCCTGTTCGGTTTCGGGCATGACCCCAAGAGACTTTTCTTTAAGTTGTCCCATGATACAGGTGTGTACTGATTTTCGTGCATGTAAGTCAAACCGTATCGTGGGGCTTGAGGCACAAAGTTTTCCGGGGGGCGCTGTTGAGCCATTTTCCCACGCCCATTAATGCAAACCTTTAAATATCAAATTTTTCGCCAGGCCTGACTAGGGTGCAAAATTTGGTGACTTTTTGGGCATGTTAAGGGGGGCAAAAAGGCCTTCACTTTGTCAGGAAAATAATAATAATAATAATAATAATAATAATAAAAATTCCTGCAAATACAATAGGGCCTTCGCACTGAAGGTGCTCGGGCCCTAATAATAATAATAATAAAAATTCCTGCAAATACAATAGGGCCTTCGCTCTGAAGGTGCTCGGGCCCTAATAATAATAATAATAATAATAATAACCATCTTTGTATAATATAATATTCATAAATTATTAAGTTTTGATGTCCTGCCAATGGAGGCTCAGATCCTCCATGGCAGGACCCTTCCATACCGCATTCTCACCGACACAGACATACAATCACGCACCGTTTCCCCCTCCCCCGGGGGGTCCAGCACCGCCAGAAGGCACCCCAGGCTGCACGGCGAGCCCCGCCAGGCCCGGGTAACCCGACCCACCCGTCCCAGGCCGGTGAGGGAACGCGGGTGATGTGGGACCCCCTCCCGCCCCTGGTGTTGAGTGCGTGTGATTAATGCCATAAAAACAGGGAGGGGGGAGGGCCAAGTATCGATTGACACCGACCCCCCCCCCCCCTCCCGAACTACGTGTCCTTGTCAAATGTATTTATTAAGTGTTGAATGTGCAGTGTCTATTTTGCTGTTAAAACCGTGAGGCGGGGAGTGCCGGGCCACGCGGGACGGTGCCCCCCACGACCCGGACCCCCCGCCCTTCGCCTATGTACGTATGAATCGTGTAGGGGGGGGAAAGAGGGGGAGCGGAGGCCGAAGCCAGGATGCAGGACCAGCAAAGCCGGCCCTGATAAGACACCCGCGTCCCCCCACCGGCCATCCAGTAGACGGGGGCGGCCCTCCGGGCCGGGCCAGGGCCCCACCGTACCTCCACGGGCGCCCCCGGCGCCGCCGGAGCCCCCAGATGGAGGGGGAAACGGTCCAACATCCTCCCATTCATACTGACCACATAAGACATAGATACCTGGGAATGGTGCCACCCCGCCGTCGCGCCCGCCCGTGCACCCCCTGGTCAGGGGAGGCCCGCTCCCCGGACCCGGCCCCACCCCCCCCGAGGCCACCCCGGCGGACACCCCAAGGGTCACGGAGTCCCCACATCCGCAGGGGCACTTGGCCCCCGCCCAACGACGGAGGACCAAGGCAGCAATGCCCCCCCAGCGCAGACAGCCAGCCCCCACCCAGGCAGGGTCGGGCCCTCCGGGTGGGACCCCCACGTCCACGGCCCAGCCCCCCCCGGGAGGCCCGGAGACGCCCAAGCCACAGCCCCCCGCCCGAGCCCTCCCCAGCCACCCCCCCCACCGCCATGAGGCAACCCCCCCCATAGGTCCCCAAGGCCCCCACAGGCTAGGGACAGGGCCCCGCGGCCCCCCCCACCGCCCCCCAGGGGCCACCAGAGGCCCGCGCCCCAGACCCCCCAAGCCGACCCCCAACCCCAAGGGCTACGAGATCACCACCCCCCCGCCCCCACTAGGTAATGAAGCCAATAAACGGGGACCACAGAGAGTGCAATTCAGCCGAATGTTGTTCAGTGGAGGCAGACATTATCTCACTACTAATATGATCTGATAAAAGATTCCTAAAATGGTTGATACATAAACTGGATTTTTGTTTCCAATTTACTAGAATGGTTTTCTTTGCGATACATAAGGCAGTGAGAACCCGGTGTGTCCAATTAGGATCTATTTGAGTGTCTCCCAGGTGACCTAATATACATACCGTGGGGCACACTGGGATTCTGTGGTTGATCCATGTGGATAAATCCTCACAAATCTCCTTCCAGAACCTCTGTACCGGTGTACAGAACCATAAAGCATGCATATAATTATCTGGGGTGTTCTCTGTGCACTGTGAACAGATATTAGAGGTGACAAAGCCCATCTGGAACATCCTTTGTCCAGTATAATGTATTCTATGAAGAACTTTGTACTGTATAAGTTGTAGGTTTGGGTTTTTAGTCATAGTAAAAGTATTTAAGCATATTTGTGACCAAGAAAACTGGTCAGTATTCAGAGAGAGATCCGCCTCCCACTTAGAGATCGGGAGAGAGACTGAATCGTCCAGTTTAGACACTAACCTGTAGAGTTTTGATAACAACTTTAAAGTGCTTAGATTCAATAAATCTATTATCTTAGCGGGAAGTTGTAAATCTAATTGGCTAATTTTGTATGTTTTATTTATTATTGCCTTAAGTTGTTGATACTCTAAAAATGTATTCCTGCTAACTCCGTATTGAACAATAAGTGTATTGAAAGGTACAAACTGTCCTCCTACAATTACGTGCTGTAAGTACCGTATTCCTTGATCCCTCCATTGAACGAAGTTAACCATCTTTTTATCATTTTTCACGATGTCTGGGTTGTTCCATATGGGTGTACGGTCACATGGAAAAAGTGAAATTTTAGCTATTTTGAGAAATTCCCACCAAGCTGATAAAGTTGTGCTAATATTAATGCTTTTGAAACATTGATGATGTTTGATACTTTGACTAATGAATGGTAACTCTGAGATTTCTAGTTCATTACAAAACACTTGCTCTGAGTCCAGCCATTGACTATCTAAAGGATGATCTTTTGACCATTTTACAATATACTGTAACTTACTGGCTATGAAGTAATACTGAAAATTAGGTAATTCTAAACCTCCATATTCTTTGGATTTTTGCAATGTCTTTAAACTAATACGTGGAGTTTTATTTTTCCACAGAAATTTTGATACATATGAGTCCAACGATTTAAACCAGGAAAGAGGGGGTTTGCATGGTATCATTGAGAAAAAATAATTTACTTTTGGTAAAACCATCATTTTAATGGTGGCTATTCTACCCATGAGCAAAATGGGGAGAGAGCTCCATCTGGAAAGATCATCTTCTATTTTCTTTATAAGCTGAACATGATTTAATTTTATTAACTCTGACAGCCTAGGGGAGATGTTTATGCCTAAATATCTAATGTTCCCTGATTGTAATTGAGTATTTGTTATATTCCTAAAATTGCAGTTAACACACAAAACAGTGGATTTAGACCAATTAATAGAATAATCAGACAGAGATGAAAATCCCTCTATAAGTGCAATTGTCTGTGATAGTGAAGATCGTGAGTTCTGGAGGAAGAGGAGTACGTCATCCGCATAAAGACTTATTTTGTGCTCTAATATTTTACATTGTATACCTTTAATATTTTGATTTTGTCTAATAGCTGCTGCTAAAGGTTCAATAAATATTGCAAATAATGAGGGAGAGAGAGGGCAACCCTGTCTAGTGCCTCTTTGCAAGGTAAAACTTGTAGAGATTTGGTCATTTGTCCTTACACGTGCCTTGGGAGAGCTGTATAATATTTTTATCCAGTCAATGAAAGATTCGCCAAATCCAAATTTATGCAAAGTTGCCAATAGAAACTTCCAATTTACCTTATCAAATGCTTTTTCCGCATCTAAGGATATAATAGTAGTCTCCTGTTTATTGATACTCGAATAATCTATAATATTTAATAATCTGCGAATATTAGTAGACGAATGTCTACCTTTAATGAAGCCTGTTTGATCCGGATGTATAATAGAAGGGGTGACTCTTTTCAGACGTTCAGTAAGGGCCTTGCTAATTATTTTAAGGTCTACATTTATCAATGAAATTGGGCGGTAGCTCGATGGGAGCAAGGGATCCTTGTCCGGTTTTAATAAAAGACTAATATTAGCAGAGTTCATATTTAAGGGTAAGCTTTTATTCTCCCTAGCATTTAGAATCATTTTATAAAATGTTGGTGCTAATATGCTCCAGAATTCCTTGTAAAATTCAGCTGGGAAACCATCTGGGCCCGGAGCTTTATTATTGGGCATATGTTGAAGAGCTTCATGGAGTTCTCCTATTGAGAGCGGTGAGTCTAAATTCGTAACCTGTTCCTGATGTAACTTCGGCAGATTAATGTCTCCAAGAAACTCATTAATGGATTGATCAGATGGTTCAATTTGTGACGAGTATAATTTATAGTAAAAGTCTCTAAAGACTGAATTTATTAAACAGGGGTCATGTGTAACTCCCCCTGACTGGTCCTTAATGGATGTTATGGTTGTTTTTTCTTTGTTTATTTTTAATTGATTGGCTAAGTATTTTCCCGATCTGTTAGCATGTGCAAAGTTTTCCAGGCGAAGCCTTTGTACTAGAAACTGTGTTTTTGCGTCAATTATTTTATTTAATTCTGTAGCAAGGTGGATGCTACGGGGGCCCGACCGACAGGATGGAGAGACACAGAGTTTAATGCAGACCCTCTTTATTTACCCACAAACACCACACACAGTGCAGAAGCACCTTCACAGCAGCTTCACAGGCCCCTTTCTGCTGTGCAGCTATGCCTTATGAAGGCTGGCAGAGTGGAGAGGCTGATTGGGCCCACCTGTGCCCTAATCAGCCTGAGTGGCTGCAGCTCCTCCACCCTGCCACAAATTCTATTTTAGTTTTCCTTATTCTGTTAAGGATACGTTCGTCTGCAGAGGTCTGGAAGGCCTCCTCTAGCGTCTTTATTTCACATTCTAATTCTTTTGTTTTTAAGTTGTCTTTTTTTTTCTTATTTGAAGAAAAGGAAATTATTTTGCCTCGCATTACTGCTTTTCCTGCTTCCCATAGAACGCTCGCTGATATTTCCGGCTGGTCGTTATTTTGTAAAAATATATCCCATTCTTTCTTAAAAAATTAATAAGACTTCCGGTGGAGCAAGACGACAGGATGGCTGCATGATCTTGAGCTCCCGACAGCAAACTCGAATTAGCCCCCCTAAATCCACTACTTGTTAAGCAATTCAAAATAATTTTACTCTGGAATGAATAGGGGAGCAACAACTAGAAGTCGAACGAAACTTAACACACAAGAAAGGATGAATACACCGGAGATGGAGGACGACGCTCAGCGCTTTAATGACAACTCGGCTGAGAACATGTGCGCGGTGCTCAAGGAAATACGCGACTTTAGGGCTGAAAATAAAGCAGATCTACACAGCCTAAAAGAAGAACTCAAGGAAGATGTGAAAAAAGAACTCAAAGACCTCAAGCAAGAAATTTATAAAAAACTTTCTGCCAACTCCGCTCGGATCCAGGACAATGAAACGAGGCTGGATGAAGCAGAAACACGGATCAACGATACCGAGTCGGCTACCGCGGCTATGAAGGAGGCCCTCACTAAATCTTTGGAAAGACAGAAAGCCATGCAGGAAAAGTTGACAGATCTGGAAGGAGGGTCAAGACGGAACAACATCCGCATTTACGGCGTACCCGAGGGGAAAGAAGGTAACTGCGTGTCTGACTTTGTGGAACAACTTCTGAAAACAGAACTGACGGTGGACACTAACTTAAATATCCAGCGCGCCCACAGAGCCCTGGCTCGCAAACCAGAGCGCAACGAGCCGCCCAGGTCAATAGTAGTACATTTTCTGGAATTTAACACTAAAGAAACGGTACTGAAAAAAGCCTGGGGAAAGAAAATAATGATAGAAGGGCGACGCCTACTGTTCGACCATGATTACGCCACGGAGATCATTCAAAGGCGCAAAGCATACGCGGGGATAAAGAGACTTTTGAAGGAGAAAGGAATCCGTTTCCAGACTCCGCTGGACAGGATGCGCATACACTGGGACTCGGGAGTACGCACTTACGAGAGTGCAGAAGACGCAGTGCGGGATCTGAGGAAGAGGGGTTACTCGGTGGAGATACCAGGCTGCAGCGCCGCGCACCCCAACCGGGAGATGGAGCAGCTTCTCCGGGCCCCGACGTGGCAGCGAGCCGGAGAGAGAAACACCGAGGACACCGCACGCCGTGCGAAGGATAAATTACAAGAGTTTGAGCGGACCCCCTCCAACTAATCTGGATTATTTTTTTATTTTTTTTTTCCTTTTTTTATTTTTTTTTTGTCACGTCTGATGTTAGAGACTTCATTTAGAATACAAAATAAATGCTGTCGGATGACGTTGGACTACTAGGATGTGTGAAATGACAGGTTTCACCTCTAGTGAGAGGCCCTCCTGGAGGAGGATCTCCCCTCTGCCCACCAACGGGGACCAAGGGTGGCGAAGAATCACCCTAACTTGGGAGTTAACTGTTTTTGATTTGTTTCTTTCAGTTAGCACATGTCCAGATGTTCAGGTCAGTGCAGTTCTAAGTTGTCTGGAGGTTGATGAATGTAACATGGGATTGGATCATTTAAATGCCATATAACAATATAAAACTGGTGTCACTTAATGTAAATGGGATGAATAATCCAGTTAAGAGGAGCAAGGTCCTGGCTAAATTGAAAAAGGAAGGGGCTCAAGTACTATTTCTACAGGAAACCCACCTGCCTCAACAAGAACATGAAAAACTAAAACGCTTTGGTTTTAGGAACACATTTTATAGTTCCTACAAGCCTAGCCAGAAGAGGGGAGTGGCTATCCTTATCACAAATGCAGTCAAATTTGAATGCCTTAGAGAAGTAAAGGACAAAGAAGGGAGATTTGTATTAATCAAAGGAAAACTAGAAAACAGAATGGTAACACTGGTCAATGTTTACGCCCCCCCAGACAGTACCAAAGGTTTTTTCAAAACCCTATTTGACACTATTGCGATAGAAGCTGAGGGCATCTTGATATGTGGAGGGGACTATAATGTGGTCATGAACCATAACTTGGATACAACAAGCTCTAAAGGAAGCAAGAAGCATCTAACCAAGTTTATTAATACAGCAATGCAGGAAATGGGACTAATTGACGTGTGGAGAGAACTCCACCCACTAGAAAGGGATTATACACACTATTCAGTACCACATTCTGTCTACTCCAGGATCGACTACTTTTTAATTAATACGAGTGAAAGCCACAGGGTCACAGAGTGTAAAATCGGGGTGGCAGATATATCAGATCACAGTGTTATCAGCTTGACAATACATTTGAATAAAAGAAAAGTAAATACTGTATGGAGGCTAAATGTGGGCATCCTGAATAATAAGGCAAATGTGGAACAGATAAGAGAAGAAATAAAAAGGTATATAGAAGAGAACGATAATGGAGAGGTAGACCCTGCAATACTGTGGGACGGCATGAAGGCAGTTATTCGTGGAAAACTAATCGCTTTGACAACAGCACAAAAGAAGGCTCGGTTAGCTATATATAAACGTAAAGTAGAAAAATTACAAGAATTGGAGAAGAAACATAAAAATACAGAAAATCAGTCTGCACTACAACAAATAAAGAAGACAAGGGAAGAGATAAATGAGATACTCAGGACAGATATAGAAAAGAGGGCAAGGTTTATGAAGCAGACCTACTATGAATCAGGCCCAAAAGCAACAAGACTTTTAGCTAGACGCCTGCAGAAACAGCAGGCCATTAACACAATTCATAAAATAAGGAACCCTCAAACCAAACAATTAACACATGAACCAGAGGAAATAGAAAGAATATTTGAAGAATATTACAAGAATCTTTATTCTAAACCATTAACAGCCGATGAAAAAACAATTAGAAGTTTCCTTGACTCACTTGACTTGCCATCTATTGGTGAGACACAGAATGACACTATTATGTCGCAACTTACAGTTAAGGAGCTGGAAGCTGCAATTAGTCGGTTAAAAGCTAGTAAATCACCAGGCAGCGATGGGTTTCCATCGGAATGGTATAAGGCCTTTCGGAAGGAGCTAACACCCTTGCTTCTGTCCTGCTTTAACTTCACTCTTAAAGAGGGCAGGCCCCCCCCTCGTGGAAAGAAGCAATTATCACTGTTCTACCCAAAGAAGGCAAAGATAAAGAAGAATGCAAAAACTATAGGCCAATTTCACTTTTAAATGTAGACTACAAACTATTTACATCAATTATTTGCAAAAGATTTGAGACCCTCATACCGGACTTGATTGATGAAGACCAAACTGGTTTTATTAAAGGACGCCAAACGCATGATAGTATCAGAAGAACCCTCCATATCTTAGACAATGCTCAAAAAAGTGGTGCAAGTACAGTTCTGGTTAGTTTGGATGCCCAACAGGCATTCGATAGTGTTAGTTGGTCATTTTTGTATGAGGTTCTAAGGAGATTTGGCTTCAATGAAAACGTAATCCAATGTATTAAAACTATTTATCAAGAGCCCACAGCTAGGATCAGAGTAAACGGAAGCCTGTCAAATACGATTCAGTTGGAGAGGGGGACAAGACAAGGTTGCTGTCTGTCACCTACCCTCTTCGCTTTATATGTTGAGCCTTTAGCGCAGGCAATAAGGCAGAGTGGGGAACTGCAGGGTGTCAGTATACGGGGGACAGAACACATCATTGGCCTTTTTGCCGATGATGTCATTGTTTTCCTTGAACAGCCGGATAGATGTTTCCCACACCTAATGTCTCTACTGGGAAAGTATGAATACTACTCAGGATATAAACTGAATATATCAAAAACTCAAATTCTCTCGTTGAACTATTCCCCATCCCGAGAAATAAGAGATGCATATCATTTAAAATGGAATGCTAAAACAATGAAGTATCTTGGTGTAACTTTGACTAAAACACTTAACGACATGTTGGAAAACAACTATAGTGAAATTTAAAAAAACATACAAAGGGACATTGAAAGGTGGTCTACCCTTCCGTTGGACTTCAGTGCTAGAATACAAACGGTCAAAATGAATATACTACCTAAATTGTTATATTTATTTCAAGCACTGCCAATTAATATCCCTCAAAACAAATTTATAGCCTGGGACAAAATGATCTCTAGATTCATTTGGAATAGGAAAAAGCCGAGAATAAAATTCACGACCCTCCAACTACCTAAAAGTAGACGTGGAATGGCCTTGCCTAACCTTAAAGAATATTTTTATGCTGCTCAACTCAGGTCTCTGGCCTGTTGGTGTAGACCTGACTATGAGTCTAAATGGCAGGAAATTGAAAGGGAAACACAGGGTTATCAGACCCAGATATTGGTGGGGGATGAACACCTGATGGGTGCAATGAGACATACTATGAACCCAATAGTCACATTCACACTAGAAATATGGAGGGTTGTAATAAGAAAATACAAACTCAATAATAATATATGCACTCTTAGGTGGTTCACATACGATCCAAAATTCATACCAGGGGCACTCGATCCAGTATTCAAAGAATGGACACAAAAAGGAATGACAGCAATGTGTACGGTTTCGGAGGGTGGGGAATTTCTAAGCTTTCAAGAGCTAAAGACAAGGTACGGCCTCGAAAACAAAGACTTATATAGATACATGCAGTTAAGAGATTATTTCACAAAAGAAATAAGGCCAGTTGCAACTATAAACAAGGTGATTGGAGTCATTGTGGATTCATACAAACAGAAGGGGTCTCGGCCCATCTCTGCTTTTTACCAAGCTATGGGGGAGAGCAGAGGGGACTCAACCCTCTATATAAAAGGAAAATGGGAAGGAGAACTAAAGATCCAAATACAAGAGGATGAATGGTACCACATGTGCGAGACACAATGTACGTCCACAAACTCATTAATATGGAGGGAGTTCTGCTGGAAAAATTTAACTCGATATTTTATAACGCCAAAAATAAAATCTAGACAACTTGCCACACAACAAAACTGCTGGAGACAGTGCGGGAATGTGGAGGCGGACCATGCACACATCTTCTGGAACTGTACAAAAATTAAAATATACTGGCAAAATGTAAATTTAGTAGTTAAAAATATTTTGGGATATGAAATCCCAAATACTTGCCCAGTGATGTATCTTGGGAATATTGGAACGAGAGAAGATCTGTACTTGACTAAAGTGTTACTCGCAGCAAGTAAAAAGGCAGTCACAAGAAACTGGCTCAATGTAAATGCCCCGAAACAGGAACAGTGGTTGGAAATTGTCCAGGAAATTTGTGTTATGGAAAAATTGACATATCTTTTAAGGATCAAAGGGGATGTGTTTGAGAAGAACTGGGAAAAATGGAATACTTACATGAGACGTGACACCAACTGAACAGATGCCGAATGGAACAGTGGACTGAATAGAGGATCATCTCCAGACAGTTTGTTTTTGTTTTTGTTAATTTTATTATTATTTCTATTCTAATATGTAACTTGTTTGCAGTATTGTTTTGTTTGTTTACTTGTGAAAAAATAATAAAAATTTAAGTTTAAAAAAAATAAATAAATAATAAAGTCGGGGTCTTTGAGCAATGATGTATTAAATCTCCAAACTTTGGAGGATGATACGCTCCCCCTCTTCCCCAGAGTGAAAGAAACTGGTGCGTGATCGCTAATAATGATTGGGTGAATTTGTGATTCTGAGATATCTCTCATCAGAGAGCTACTGACTAAAACATAATCTAACCTAGAGTATGAGTGATGAACGGCTGAGAAAAAAGTGTAGTTCCTAAGGGTTGGGTGTAAAGAGCGCCATGTATCGCAAAGACCCAGGGGCCTCATCTATAAAGCTTGCTTGCGCAGAAAAAGCGCCTGAAAGTTGCGGAAGCCACCTTCTACGCAAAGCCTCGGATCTAAAAAGAAAAAACTAACCGAAAAATCTGCGTATCTTTACGGCAACCCCGACCCTCCCGTAAGAATTTACTTAAGACACGGGGAACTGGCGACGCAGGCTGTGAGGTGGTGAAATGAAGCCAGATTCATGTCATACTCTTAATAATGTCATCACATATCACAACATATATCAGACTTATAATAAAATAGTGCTGATAATGGAGCAGGCGGCGGCGGGGGGGGGGGAAATGCCGCTCCGAACCCACTACTCCGAAGAGGAAAAAAGAAAGTGTTCTGATTAAAATAAGGAAAGTTGGACTATATAACAATTGGATAAAGTTTAAAAAAAAAAAAAAATTAAAGAAATAGTCCCTTCTTCCCGTGTGTGTCTGCCTGTCATGCACGGGTACGTGCGCTCATGTTGTTTACTTTTAAGCCGGAATTATGGTTCTGCGTCACACCAACGCAGAGCCTATGCCGTAGGGTCCGGCGTAGGTGCGCGTCGCCGCGTACCCTACGCCGTAGGCTCTGCGTTGGTATAACGCGGAACCATAAAACAGCCTAGAGCAGCTCTGAGGGGAGACGGGAGGGAGGAGAGGGAGCGGGGGCTGCCGGGCCGCCGTCCCGAGTGTCTTGATGATTTGCTGAGCCTACCGTTAGTTTTTAAACTGTAAAAAGTGGGGGGGACAAAAACATCATTTTGAAAAGTGGGGGGGACATGTTCCCCCTGCCCCCAGTGGAAATTGCGTCGTGCGATCGTGGCACTAACGGGCAGCAACGACGTGCTGCCACTCACTCGCTTTATTTTATACTATTTATATACTTTTCCTACTTTTACTGTGACCACCAAATAATCTCGTTTGACTGTCCTCTCTCCACATCATCCACAACATCTAGATCTCAGATCTCAGCGAAATTCAGTGGCACGGTGGCTCGACACGTTCATTCATTCTCACGCATTCATCCGGATTCATCCCTAACAGGCTGCAGGAAGCCACTGCGCATGCTCAGTAGGCTCATCCATATGGATTTATGGGCGTGTTGAGGGCGGGATATGGGGCGGAGTCAGCTGCGCAGCTTTCCAGGTGGACTGTGATTCATAAAGGGAACATTGCGTGGAAGTCTGCGTGCACGCGGTTTTATAGATCCGGATTTTTTTTTGCGCCCGCCATTTTCGGCTTTTGGGCGTACGTGCACTTTTAGTATGAATCCTACGCACTCCATTTTAAATGAGGCCCCAGATCATTCATGTATTGCTTAACAATACTTGCTGACTGCCAACTCCTGTGTCCGCCTGCATTACTGAGCCTGTCCACTCCAGGGTCCAGAACCATGTTGAAGTCTCCTCCGATGATGACTGTGTTGTCTAGGTGAGCAGAAAGTGAGGTGAAAAAAAGAGTGAAAAAACGAGGAGTCATCAACATTTGGACCATATACATTAGAAACACATAAAGTCAAGGTTTGAATTTGCAAGACTAAAATTAAATATCTACCCTCTGAGTCAATGTGAGTGTCCTTCACGGTGAAATTTACTCTTTTATTAATGAGAATTGCTACCCCTCTTTGTCTGGAGTTGTAACAGGCGGAGAAAACATGCGGAAATTGTGCCGTGGCCAATGCATCTACCGAAGCTTTAACTAAATGAGTTTCTTGCAGTAGGACAATGTCTGCCTGCAGAGTTTGTATCTGGTTAAGAAGTTTTAATCTCTTTGCCGTGTTCCCGGCTCTGTTTACTTTCCAGGTGACAAACTTTAATTTATCCATAATCCAATCATTGAAAGTAACATTATATGTAAGTGGTAATGTTGCATGAAAAGCTGTTGTATGTGTGTGTGTGCCATGTTATTCTAGATGTGTGAAATGTGTGTTTGTACCAATTTACCAAACCGAGAAAGAAAGTGCAGCAGAGTGGGACATAGAGGGAAAAAAGAAAAAAAAGGGGAAAGGGAGTGAGGTGGGAGGGAGGGAGATAATTCTAAACATGATAGAAAAAAAAATAGAGAAAATAAAAAAAAGAGAGAGAAAGGCAATCACCAGTGTGAGCCTATAACTTACCGAGACTAGCAGAGCAAGAATTATTAATACATTAATATATACCGAGAATATTTTATGAAACTATATCTAATCTAATCACCAAGTGTTTATGTAACTATATCTAACCTAATCACCAGTTAGTAAGAAAGAAAGAGAGGAAAAGAAAGTAAATTTTGTACTCATCCTTTTTAGAAGAGCCAGGGCGTGATGTTGGAGTCGCGGTACAGTTGTCCGTTCACGTACAGCTTGTCCACGGTGATGACAGCACGAGATCCCTCCGTCATGAACCTCCTCCGGACCGGGAAGAGGACTCGGCGACGGTCCAGGATCTCCCGGGGGAACTGGTCGTTCACGGAGAACGGCAGTCCGCGCAGCTGTGGCCCCTGTCTCCGAACCTGCTCTTTGTGTTTGTAGTGTTCGAATTTAGCAACAATGGGCCTGGGTCTCTGGGCTTCGGGTCTTCTTCCTCCTAGGCGATGGACGCGGTGAAACGTGATGGAGTTCGCCAGGTCTTCTGGAAGCTTCAGGTGGTTCCGGATGAAATCCTGGACGGATTGTTCAGGATCTTCATCAGGTTTCTCCGGGATCCCTGAGAACACCAAGTTGTCCCTCATGGAACGAGCTTGAAGGTCTAAAACGGCCTCCTTTAAAGATTTATTCTCATTTTGGAGTCGGCTAAAACCCTCTGACATGGATTTCATCGACTTCTTCAGATTGGTGTTTTCAGCCATCAATTTTTCCACCTGCTGGTTACCGTATTCCACAGCTTCTCTTAATGACTGGAATTCCTTGTGCAGGACTTCCACCAGGGATAAACGGGAGTCATGGGAGGCCAAGCGGGTGTCAATGGACCTCAGAATGTCCTCGGTGGTATTTCCTGGAGGAGAGATTGCTCCAGGGGAATCCTCAGGACGGGAACGCTTCGGCGTGGAGGACGCGCCGGAGGACGCGCCCCCAGACTTCTTCACCATGACAAATCTCTCAAAATACTCGTCTATAGATGCGTCTAAAGATTCGCTTTGCTCCAGGTTGGGTTCGGAATTATATAATCTAACTATAAACTACCCTTTCGTTATTTTAAACTGAGTATATAATCGTTTTTAAAGCATTTATTGAAAACGAAAGTATTACCTCGCCATGTTGGATTCTGCTGCCTCGTTCTCGCGATACTACCACATCTCGTGGTGCGTTCGCTGCTCTGGTGCGTTCGCTGCTCTTGATGCATTCGCTTGAACTTGTTCCTAAATCTGCATCATGTGAGGCAGGAAGGACGTCGGGATCTGGCCATTAAATAAGTTCAACTTGTTCCTGAATCTGCATCATGTGAGGCAGGAAGGACGTCAGGATCTGGCCGTCTAAGAACTTTAACTTGTTCCTGAAGCTGCATCATGTGAGGAAGGAAGGACGTTGGGATCTGGCCGTCTAAGAACTTTAACTTGTTCCTGGAGTTTCAATTTTTGAATCTCTGACTTCCAGGTTTTAAATGCCAGGTTGACCCACTTAGTATTTGCTTAAAATGTTCTCATACTGACTTTTTTTTTTTATTGTATATATGTTAATAAGTGCTACATTTGTTTACTTACTGTTTGCTACTATTTAAATCTGGGTACAGTGAGCAAAATAAATGGAGTCAAATTTCATGTCTGGCAGGTTTAAACATGGCCACTAAAGCACGTACACATTTATATTTATATATATATATATATATATATATATATATATATATATATATATATATATATATATATATATATATATATATATATATATATATATTATATGTCATATATAAGTTTACACTTCTTCCTACTCCTTTTTGCGCATGTAAATTAAGATATCAAGTGTTAAAGTATAAAATTCTTTGTTTTCTTGTTTTGTTTTCTTACCTTCTCTTGAATTGTTGTTTTTTACATTTTTACAAAATAAATCAAATCAAATCAAATCAATCAAATATATATCAGAAGAAATGCCCGGATTTGTCCTCAAAAATAAAGTTTTTACTTTATATTCACTCTTCTCCTCCTAAATTACTTACCCTTGTTGCCATCTAAAGTTTGCATATGCCTCCGCTTGATGCATCCTCTATAAAATGAGCAGAACCATCTGTCATGGTTTTGTTGTTTTGTTCCTGTTTTATTCTGAAAGTCTGTGTCCTTGTGTGTCAGTTCTGTCTTGAATTCCTTTGTTCCATCTGCCCTGATTGTCGTCACCTGTGTCTCGTCAGGCCTTCTGTGTATATCTGGTCTGGTCTTTCCCCTTGTCTTTCCCTTGATCCCTGCTGGTCTGTACTGTTCCTGCTTCCATGTTTCAGGTCTGGGTTTTGGATTTTGTCATGTTCTGGCTTTTGCAATCCTGCTCAGCAGTGCTTTTTGTTGAAGTTAGAGATAAACATTTATTTTTGGAAGTCCTACCTCCTGGTCTCATCTGCATCTGGACCCAGGAGCGTTCAGGCTCAGTACAGTGAGAGACGGTGGTGGCGGTAAGCATTACAGTCATTCCTGTTAGTTTACCCATCTTTCTAAAGATTCACACAGTTAAGCAGGGTTTTAGAGTTCATTTTTGCCCCAGCAAGGTCTTGTGTACAAATGTTTAATTAAAAATGATAAAAGCAGATGTGCCTGGACTGTTTCAGGGGTTTCCATGAGAATCAACATCGTTCGGGAGCCCATCCTAAAGACAAGATTACTTCAGATGTTTTTGCTGCACTTGAAGATGTTGTTCTGGGGACTGATGGAGGAGAATATACAGGTAGTCCATCAAAGTTCCACGTTCCCTTGAATGAGTTTAAATGTTTGCACTTATTAGGCTGTCCATCTGCATTTTTCTGGCAAACCAGGTAACGTTTAACAATAAAGGACTCCCTCAATTAATGTGAACAAATTGGTACATTTATTTGTATGTTTTGCACGCCAAGATATGGTCGTTTTCTTTTCAACATGTGAATTGGCAGTAGTTTTGCTGACTGTAGGTGATGGTGTGTGATGTGATGCTGTCTTTGAGTTTTGCGATGCCTTAACTTGCCATGAGAAGCCTAATAAATAAAATGTTTTAAATACTGTAGCTTAATTGTAGATATTGTAGGTGCAGCCTGAATGGGGAAAATTATCTGATTAAAAAATTTTGTACTTAAAACGTTGAGTTTATTGGTATTACATAAAGCTCATGTTTCATTTACATTCAAATGATAAACATGTACCACATTGAGTTTATTAGCCTGTTTATGATGAACCTATGTAATCCAAATGGAAGGAAATTTTATATGCACTTGAAATGCATAAATCCAATAAATTAGTCCTAAATATTTCTGAGTGTAGATTATTCTGTTTGCACAAACCCTTTGCCCCCTTTAATCAATGTTGCTCCAGAGCTGGTGATGGAGGACTTTAAGAAGTTCCAACTTGGATCCATGAAGGGAACAATAGACGGTCATCGTGGACAGCAGAAGGTTCTGATCAATATTTAGCTTCACAATAGATGGTCAGCGTGGACAGTAGCAGTTCTGATCAACATTTAGCTTCACATGATGGCGGCAGTTGCTCCAGTCAGCTGGAGAACAAGCTTCTCTTCCTGGCCAGTTTGGACGTAAGTGTCCTGGAGAGATCAGAATATTGCTCCTTACATGTTCACAGGTACTAACCTTCTCCTGTTTATAGGTATCAGAATATTGCTGCTTACATGTTCACAGCTACTAACCATCTCCTGTCTATAGGTATCAGAATATTGCTGCTTACATGTTCACAGCTACTAACCATCTCCTGTTTATAGGTATCAGAATATTGCTGCTTACATGTTCACAGCTACTAACCATCTCCTGTTTATAGGTATCAGAATATTGCTGCTTACATGTTCACAGCTACTAACCATCTCCTGTTTATAGGTATCAGAATATTGCTCCTTACATGTTCACAGCTACTAACCATCTCCTGTTTATAGGTATCCGGGACATCTAGTCTGATGGCTTTGCAGCTACCAGCATAAAAACCTGCTGATCAACGTTACTGATTTTTTGAGATGTGGTGGTGAGGCAGCTGTCAGTCTGCTCATCACCGCTCTGCTCTACCTGTTATCCACGCCCCCTCGGACAGGCCACGCCCCCTCATCAGACCAATCTCCCACACCAGTGACAGCAGCAGAGAGTCCGGCGCAGAAAGACGGTTAGTCTCGGAGGGGTCTGGAGACAAATTTCAGGAAACATCAGAAATGCAACAAGTAATAATTTACCTCCATTTTTTAAATACATTTATTTAGGGTGGATAAATAGACGGAGCCCCCGTGGTGCGCATCCGTCCGGAGTGTGTGGGCAGCCGGTGGAGATGCTGCTGGATGTCGGAGGCTCCGTGTTGCTGGATGAGTCTGCCGACAGCCAAGCAGCTTTCCGGGCGTCCAGAGTGTGAAATAAAGCCAGAGAAGATCCACATTACCTGTTGGTAGGTGTACAGGTGTGAAATAAAGCCAGAGAAGATCCATATTACCTGTTGGTAGATGTACAGGTCACTCAGACACCCAGCATGTCCAGCCTGGACCCACTCGGTTCCACCGTGGACTCGGACTCCCGGTCCTGCTGGATGTCCAGCCTCCACCAGAGACCCAGGACGAGCCTCCTCTCACCGGTACCAAGTACCAGCACGTCCCGCTGCACTAGACCCTCCAGCCTGGAGGGACTTGGGATCACCTCCTCTACTTTACTTGAGATGGTTGTCAGCAATTTCCACACAGTTGTTCAGTAAGTTCAAATCAAAATACCTTAGTTCTCTGAAAAATGCACTTTATTTCCAATAGAAAACCAATTGTGTTGAAATAAGTTTTTGGAGGACACAGCCATTTTGGTGAGTGCAAACACTTTTTTTTCACATTTGTTATTTCGTTCATAACAAATCCATAATAATGAACTTAAATGACCAATATACCGAAAATGGAACAAAAAATCTTGCCCTTCTGCAGTGTAAGTAAATCTGGTGCATTGGCGCAGCAGTGTGGTTGCACTCAGAGCAACAGGTCACAGAAAGCCGTGATGCGTCACGGTTTGGCATGAAGGTTTTTTCACAAAGTACAGTGTTCTCAAAGCTAACTTAAGTCATTTAATAAAACGTTTTGGGAAGACCCTTTTATTAAGGTTTGACCAGATATGTTTGAATTGCTGACGCAGGTTTGTGTGTTTTTATTTATTTTTTTTCAAAATGTGCCAGATAATGGAAAAGTGTGTTTCTAACTTCTCTCCAGTCCTGGTGTGATGAATGCTGCATAATGAAAGGTATTTATTGACTGAGTTGGACATCACTGAAGGCCTAAGTGTGAAATGCACCGCCTGCCACTGGGTGTTTTACTTTGAAAGTTACAGTTAGGAATACCAAGAACCTTAACATGCATTTATTTCCATTCACATGTTATGTTTTGTGTGGACCCCAGGAGGAATCGGTGAGGTATGTCAGTACCAGCTAATGGTGAACATGATAACAATTATTAAATCTGTAGCTGCACTCAAAGTAAGTGGCTGCATGACTGAGAAGAGAGCTCACTCCCGTCATTTTATTTTAAATGCATCCGGCACCGCTGGTGCTGATGCAGGACTGGGACCTCATCACATGAATCCACCAATCATTACCTGGAAACTCATCCTGACATCTGATTGGTCCGCTGCACCTGTCCCCGCCCCCATACTAGCATAACTCTGAACTCCTGGTCGAGGTGAGCAGACCTACTTTATTCTGTTAAGTTTATTTCTTATGGTTTCATCCAACTGTCATCTGAAAATGGTTCGGTATGAAAGTACCGTTGGTTTCTGAGGTTTCATCAACTTTTGTGATTTTAATTGGCAAAATTAAACAAAGCAATCAATGTTTAGTCCACCACTTGAAACAGCCTAACTTAAGTTTTTAGTTTAGTTCATGATTTTCCCTCTTATTCATCCCTGCTGCTCTGGTCATCAGTACTGCTGATGTCATCACCGGGCCTCATGTACAAAGAGTGCGTGGATTTCAACGTGAAGCCGTGCGTGGAATTCTTGTGTACGCAAAAAGAAATTCAGATGTTCAAAACTGTGCGTTCGCCCAAATCCATGTACATTTGTTTAAATATCACAATCAACGTGGAATCGAGCGACATGCGGGAGCAGAACATTCCACCCATCTCCGCCCTCAAGTAGAAATATTTGAATATGAGGATAAATATCCAGTAAAAAACGCTCATCCTGACAAGGAACTTGGAAAAAAAAAGTAAAACAAATAAAACAAACAAAAAAAAAAAAAAAAAACAGCCGTCAACTGGAAACTCTGTAAGAAGTTGAGGCTGGAAAAATAATTTATTTGGCACCTTTTCTTCTGATTTAAGTTGTAAAAGAACTGACGTGCTGGAGTTGTGTTGGCTGCATTGCATTATGGGTATCGTTGTTTGTTGCTTTGTGTTGCGTTCCATGAAGAGTTGTGGGTTTTGTACGGTGCATCATTACACACCGGTCCAGATCTCGGCCTCCGTCACCGGGAGGAGAGACCGGTCTCGGCCTCCGTCACCGGGAGGAGAGACCGGTTCAGGTCTCGGCCTCCGTCACCGGGAGGAGAGACCGGTCCAGGTCTCGGCCTCCGTCACCGGGAGGAGAGACCGGTCCAGGTCTCGGCCTCCGTCACCGGGAGGAGAGACCGGTCCAGGTCTCGGCCTCCGTCGCCGGGAGGAGAGACCGGTCCAGGTCTCGGCCTCCGTCGCCGGGAGGAGAGACGGGTCCAGGTCTCGGCCTCCGTCGCCGGGAGGAGAGACGGGTCCAGGTCTCGGCCTCCGTCGCCGGGAGGAGAGACGGGTCCAGGTCTCGGCCTCCGTCACCGGGAGGAGAGACCCGTCCAGGTCTCGGCCTCCGTCACCGGGAGGAGAGACCGGTCCAGGTCCTTGACTGGTTCCTACCTTCGTATGTTCCTGTGGTTGGTTGATTGTGAGATTGCTGCAGTTCCACTCGTGTGTAACTTATCTTGGGATGTGGGGACTGTCGTGTCGTGAACTTATTTATGACGTCACGTTTCCTCATATTCTGGACTTCACTGCATCATCAGTGGGCGTCGCCAACGGACCAAACCTCAAATATGCGAACGCCAGCCTTGATGCGTGAACGACCGCAACTTTTCACGTTCAAGTCACTTTTTGAACATCCGACTGTGAGCATAGAAAGTGGCATCTGCACGTTTTTATTGCACCGCCCTCTTTCTACATGATGCCCCTGGTGTAGAAAAATCCCTCTAGGAAAGTGCAGACAATTAACTTACACTTCCTGTACATGTGGTTACATTCACAAATGTATGGCTAAATGTAAAAAACAAACCTGAAACTACACAAAATGATTGCATTATTACTGCTGGAATGAAAATGAGTCGTTGTGTACGGATGTCACGGATTCACAACAAACTTAAATCGTCATGTAAGCTATAAAAGCATAACTTTTTATAATTGAGGATTTTGTCAAATTTGAATCTCTACTTTATTATCAAAATGTTCCAAGTAATTGTCTTTTCAAAATTAACTATTTATATTGTGCCTCCTTTTACAGCTTGACACTGAAATTTGGTTTCCAGAGTTTTCCTGCAAACTTTGATCCAGAGACCCAACCCTGAGGATTTATATTCATCCTTTCACCACATTGACAGGTAACGTCACCTCACTGCCTTCATTCATTCTTTTACACTAACACACCACTGACAACTTTGATTCAGCAGAAAGGTAGGTCATACTTTTGGCTGTTTCTGCCTTTTTCTTTTTTCCAGCAAGCTGGGACCTGCCAGGATGCCTCGTGAGGGACGGCGTGCTGAGGCTGCCAAGAGGAAGGTGGTGGATGTTGACACTCAGCTGGTACCTACACGGTGAAATTCAGTGGAATGTATCAAGGTAGAAAAAATATCTGTAGATATTACATTCAGTTTTAGATGGTTTGTCATATTGTGTGTAACATGCTTGTCTTTTCATTCACCTGTGACAGACTCCTCCGCACAGACGCCCACCACCCCACCTGTGCTGGAGGTCAAATCATGCTGAACAATGTTGATAAAAAGTTTCACATTTGCAGTAATTGTTCAATGCTTGACCTTTTATGTAACCGACCTGGCAGGTAAGTGCACACTGGACCAGAACTTTCTTGATTCACAAGTAGGAGTAATGGGAAGGGAATGGACACCACAATGAGTAAAAAGAACACGCAGGTAAGTTTTAGAAAATCCACTGTATTAAACACACAGAAAATAAACAGTTTGCGGCATTCAGTTTTGTTCTCTTATCGTGTCCTTTAAACTGGGTGCACCCTAAATTAATTGTCTTCCCCAAAAATAAAATAAATCAACTTCAATGGTCTTTGGCCAATGCCCAACCACACTGTAAGGATGGTAGATGAAGAATGGAAAGTCCAACCACACTGTAAGGATGGCGTAGACCTTTAACATATGTCCATATCTTTGCCTGGTTTTGGTATGATTCAAATAATTGACCCACGTTGGTGGTATCTTTTCTGCAAGAGTCGAAATAAGAGGCCTGAAGTACCGGTAACAACTCTTCCTTAAACACCTTGTACCATTCCGCAGGATAGCCATTGCTCCCTGGAGATGTATTATTTTTCAATTAATTTATTGCTTTGATAATCTCCTTGTAATTTCTGCCGTCAGTCTTTCATTTTGCGAAATGCCAATTGATGATAAATCTTCGATTTAAAAAAAAGTCTCACTACTTCCTCATTTGCAGCAAGTGGTTGTGTGTATACATTTTCATAGAACTTCTGAAATATTTTCACTATACCATCCAGTTCATGTATTATCTCATTGATATGTGGATCCCTGATTTTCTGTATGGTACTTATTAATTGCTGTTTTCGTATACGTTTTGCTAAGAGTTTTGTTGCTCTGGGGCCAATCTCATAATAATTTTGTCTCAAATACGCATCTTTCCGTATTCATCCAATATCATTTATCTTCATTTACCATTTGCTTATTGCAGAGAGTTTCAGATATGCTTCTTATATTTTTAAGTAGTGTGATCTTAGCTTTTAACTTTCCTGGAACAACCTCAAACCCCCCGCACAAATTAAAATACCCACTTTCTCTGCTGCTATAACATTAAACAAGGTTTTAAAGTGTATCACTTTCTGGCGGTGAGTACACATTTATCAACATAGATTCATTTTCCAATTTTCCTCTCAATATGCATCTTCCCTCTTTATCGCTAATTTCCTTTTCACAAACAAATTTAGTTGAATTTGGAATTCATTTGATGATCCCCATTCTACCTCCTTGTGTGTAAGTACTATAATATGATTTCTAAAATCAAGCTTTAAATATTTATGCTCTGACCGAGACAGGTTGGTCTCCTATAAAAATGACATGTTTATTTTATTTCATAACCGTTCCCCTCTTTAGGCGCATTCAAACCATTCAACACTATTATCAGGCCATTAGATACCATATTGCTTCACTGTTTACATTTGTTTTCCCAAGCAGCTAGGAAGGACATGAACAAAAACATAGACAACATCCTGAACTAAATGGAACTTCCATTTGGGGTTTGTCCTTTTCTCCCCTAATTCCCTGTCGGTGGGTGGATGGGAAATCCTACCCTGTAAGGGCCCGTCCCTAGACCAAGGGCTAGACCTGTCCAACATTTGACTCACCCAGCTGGTAGTATCACATGAACTAAAAAAAATGAAGCCTTAGTGTATTTATAAACTCAAAGGGTTGAGGTCTAATTTTCATAGTCTCATTAATCCAGAATGAGTTCTTTTTTCAATGTAACTTATATCCTTTTTACCTTTTGATGATAAGATATTAAGTGTCCAGCTTGCTTTGGTATCCTTGTAACTTATCCTTCGCTTGTTGTGCCGCTGCTTCATACCTTGATCTGCCACGTCCCATTCGCTGCCATCCCAGGGTGCCGCGGTCCGCTCCTCCGCTAGCTCTGCGTCCTCGCTCGGTTCATCCACGGTTAATCCCCTTGTTGTCATATCCTGGGTAGCAACCCTCGCGTTGTCGTAGCTCTTACCGCCGTTACCCGAGTGAATCCATATTTTTGTGTAAGGGCTTTGAAAACGAATCCTTCTTTTTAGCGTCTTCTTGGTATCAAGGCAAGTTTTACATTTTTGGACAATTTCAGTTGGATAGTCATGGCCAAATTAGACTTTCTTGTTACCGACCTGTATTGCCCTCTTCTGCCAGACTTTTCGTAAAACCATTTCCTTGGTTTCAAACTTGTGAAAATTCACTATTGATCTCGGAGCACCGCCTGGGCCTGATTTTCTTGTTGGAGCTTTGTGGGCACGTTGGATGTATAAATCAGCTCCTTCAGGTAACTCAGCTCTGTTTTAAGAAGTTGGTCCTGGTAGCCTGTAATGGAGCCTCCCTTTGTGTCCTCGGGTTTTATCCGGAACCTCGATTAAACGTCAGTTCATTTATTCTGCATCTGATGTGTCTGTTTAGTTAAGTTCACGAGCAGTTGGCTGTCCTTTGTTACTTTCTGAGTTTGTGGTCTATCTTGCCACAGGGTACCAGCCTCCTTGACTCGTATCACTTTTAATTTCATCCTTGAATTATGTCAACCCATTGCAGAGCTCCTTCTTGAGGTCTTGTATGTCGTTGCTGATGCTATCTAGCCCTGCTCTTAATGTTTCATTCTGATCCGTAGTCTCTGCTACTTCACCTTCACGCTCACCACCTTCATGGTCAGAGACCACCTCCATTGTAGGCTGTTCAGTTTTCTTTCAGTTTTTAGTGTTTCTCTGACTTCAATATCCACTCATTTCCAAGTTTATATTCTTTGTATGTCGAGTTTCTCGATTTGAGTAGATTTATTTTTACAGACTTGGGTGGCCCAAAAACTAAACCTATCCATTACCCATCTTAGAGGAAGTTGCAAGTGCTGTTTTAAAGTAAATGAGCATTGCACATCAACCAGCTCCATCTGCAAGATGCTCTCATCAATAAAAGAAATGGTCTCTTTTGACAGTCTGACAATAAATTGAATATATTTTGATTGGGACTACTTTGTGTAAAAATATTTTTGGATATCTTCTTGGGTTTTGGGGAGCAGTGATCAACATTATTCACAATTAATCACCCATTCTATAGACCAAATATCATCAGCAAAGTTGATTTAA
>NC_084591.1:0-87500 GCF_033807715.1 Cololabis saira
CGCAAAAACGCACGCACGCATGAAAAAACACATGAAAAAAGCACGCTCGCACCCAAAAACGCACGCACGCATGAAATAACGCATGCTCGCACGCAAAAAACGCACGCACGCATGAAATAACGCATGCTCGCACGCAAAAACGCATGCTCGCACGCAAAAAACGCAGGCTCGCACGGAAAAATGCACGCTCGCACGCAAAGCAACGATACTCTGATTGATCAATCATCAATAACTGGGCTGATACGTGTGATTGGCCCGTGCTGGGTTTCCGTATCTCTGTATGTCCCAATATAAAGTTTGCAGATACGTTTATTTGACCTGATTTCACACAGTCTTTCTAATTTAACCATTAAAGTTCAATGTTTGTTAGGGACATATTTAGTTTCGCTGATGGGAAATAAAACCGCAGTGAAAAAGGCCCAGGGTGAGGCGGACAATACTCTTCCTCACCTGAAGGGGGCGAACGTGAGTCAACGCCGTTCGCTCACGTACTAAAATAAGGAGGACTTTTACAACAGAGTAACGGAGGTTTTTGTGGCGAAGGACAGGCGCATGGACTTCATTTACAAATAAAAGTAAGACCAAAAACACTTTCAATCTTATAAAAAAGAGATTAGACTAATAAAAATACATTAGAATATTTAAAAACTAAATTTTGGCCTTAAATAAAATATTCTTTGTTTTTCTTTTCATGCTTTTTGTTGAGCAATCTGTATTAAATCGATTAAAGTATCAGAATTAAACGTTTTAAAAACAACTGAATATTTCACTAAAGGTCAAAATTTAAATGTGTGGTTTTGCACACCAGTCAATACTCTCATTTATGTTGTATGAATTATAGAATTGTGACGGCCAACACATGGAGGGTGTAGAGCAAATGCACGTTTTTTCTTACCTTTTACGTATCTATAATATTTACCGTGTGTTCCCCTGTGTTTTTTTGTGAAGAATGCTGATGAGATATGAAATGACCAGTAGCCAATTGAATAAGCTTTTCCCTTTTTGGTTTCTATATTTGTAAATCTGACACTAAAGGAGTCAATGCCTCAACAACCATGAACCTCACCGCACGTCACTGCTATGAAGGGTCCACTCTGCTCACCCCACACGGGAAGAGAAAGGTTAGGGTTAAATAACCCGACTGGAACACGGCGTCCAGTCAGGTCATACCCCCCCCCCCCCCCTCCTGAAGGTCCAAAACAGAGAAGAGAAACAAAAACAATGAACCTTGCTGCTGGAACTGAGAACACTGATGGACAAAACTCCATCATCCGCCACCAGCTGCCATGGACAGGCCATGTAAATGACAGTCTGGATCTGGTTTCTTGTTCTGGTTCTGGTCCTGGTTCTGGTTGTGGTCTGAGGTTCTGGTTCTGGTTCTGGTTCTGGTCTGAGGTTCTGGTTCTGGTTCTGGTTCTGGTTGTGGTCTGAGGTTCTGGTTCTGGTCTGTTCAAGGTTCTACTGGGAGCTCAGGCTTTTATCCGGACCAGCAAGACCAGAGGCTGCTGTTCCTTCAGGGGACAGGTGAGCTGGACCAGATGTTCTGCCAGGTGTTCTACTCCCTGATTGGAGCTTGTGTCTGTGTCTCCAGATGTTCTGCAGGTGTTCTATTCCCTGATTGGAGCTTGTGTCTGTGTCTCCAGATGTTCTGCCAGGTGTTCTACTCCCTGATTGGAGCTTGTGTCTGTGTGTCCAGATGTTCTGCCAGGTGTTCTATCCCTGATTGGAGCTTGTGTCTGTGTCTCCAGATGTTCTGCCAGGTGTTCTACTCCCTGATTGGAGCTTGTGTCTGTGTGTCCAGATGTTCTGCCAGGTGTTCTACTCCCTGATTGGAGCTTGTGTCTGTGTCTCCAGATGTTCTGCCAGGTGTTCTGCCAGGTGTTCTACTCCCTGATTGGAGCTGTTTTCTGTCTCCAGATGTTCTGCCAGATGTTCTGCCAGGTGTTCTACTCCCTGATTGGAGCTTGTGTCTTTCTCCAGATGTTCTGCCAGGTGTTCTACTCCCTGATTGGAGCTGTTTTCTGTCTCCAGATGTTCTGCCAGGTGTTCTACTCCCTGATTGGAGCTTGTGTCTTTCTCCAGATGTTCTGCCAGGTGTTCTACTCCCTGATTGGAGCTCGTATCTGTGTGTCCAGATGTTCTGCCAGGTGTTCTACTCCCTGATTGGAGCTTGTGTCTGTGTGTCCAGATGTTCTGCCAGGTGTTCTACTCCCTGATTGGAGCTTGTGTCTGTGTGTCCAGATGTTCTGCCAGGTGTTCTACTCCCTGATTGGAGCTGTTTTCTGTCTCCAGATGTTCTGCCAGGTGTTCTACACCCTGATTGGAGCTTGTGTCTGTGTGTCCAGATGTTCTGCCAGGTGTTCTACTCCCTGATTTGAGCTTGTGTCTGTCTCCAGATGTTCTGCCAGGTGTTCTACTCCCTGATTGGAGCTTGTGTCTGTCTCCAGATGTTCTGCCAGGTGTTTATACTCCCTGATTTGATCTGTTTTCTGTGTCCAGATGTTCTGCCAGGTGTTCTACTCCCTGATTGGAGCTTGTGTCTGTGTCTCCAGATGTTCTGCCAGGTGTTCTATTCCCTGATTGGAGCTTGTGTCTGTGTCTCCAGATGTTCTGCCAGGTGTTCTACTCCCTGATTGGAGCTTGTGTCTGTGTGTCCAGATGTTCTGCCAGGTGTTCTATTCCCTGATTGGAGCTTGTGTCTGTGTCTCCAGATGTTCTGCCAGGTGTTCTACTCCCTGATTGGAGCTTGTGTCTGTGTGTCCAGATGTTCTGCCAGGTGTTCTACTCCCTGATTGGAGCTTGTGTCTGTGTCTCCAGATGTTCTGCCAGGTGTTCTGCCAGGTGTTCTACTCCCTGATTGGAGCTGTTTTCTGTCTCCAGATGTTCTGCCAGATGTTCTGCCAGGTGTTCTACTCCCTGATTGGAGCTTGTGTCTTTCTCCAGATGTTCTGCCAGGTGTTCTACTCCCTGATTGGAGCTGTTTTCTGTCTCCAGATGTTCTGCCAGGTGTTCTACTCCCTGATTGGAGCTTGTGTCTTTCTCCAGATGTTCTGCCAGGTGTTCTACTCCCTGATTGGAGCTCGTATCTGTGTGTCCAGATGTTCTGCCAGGTGTTCTACTCCCTGATTGGAGCTTGTGTCTGTGTGTCCAGATGTTCTGCCAGGTGTTCTACTCCCTGATTGGAGCTTGTGTCTGTGTGTCCAGATGTTCTGCCAGGTGTTCTACTCCTGATTGGAGCTGTTTTTCTGTCTCCAGATGTTCTGCCAGGTGTTCTACACCCTGATTGGAGCTTGTGTCTGTGTGTCCAGATGTTCTGCCAGGTGTTCTACTCCCTGATTTGAGCTTGTGTCTGTCTCCAGATGTTCTGCCAGGTGTTCTACTCCCTGATTGGAGCTTGTGTCTGTCTCCAGATGTTCTGCCAGGTGTTATACTCCCTGATTTGATCTGTTTTCTGTGTCCAGATGTTCTGCCAGGTGTTCTACTCCCTGATTGGAGCTTGTGTCTGTGTCTCCAGATGTTCTGCCAGATGTTCTACTCCCTGATTGGAGCTTGTGTCTGTGTGTCCAGATGTTCTGCCAGGTGTTCTACTCCCTGATTTGAGCTTGTGTCTGTGTGTCCAGATGTTCTGCCAGGTGTTCTACTCCCTGATTGGCCTGCTGGGGGCCGGCAGCTGCTCATTGGTTGCTGCTACAGGTCTGGTCCAGGGCCCCCTGTGCCTCTACAACTCCAGCTCCGGTCCGGTCTGGGGCGTCCCCTGAAACCTGTCCCAGACCGGTGAGAACACTCCCACACACATCCACAAAGTCCTGATGTTTGTCTGTTGGTTGGTTTTATTGGTTTCACTCGTAAAAAGGAACATTACACAGACAAGAAAAGATGAGCAGGAGAGTCATAAAAACCTGAAGGGCTTATAAGTGACTTCTCCCTCCTAAAAACAACAAAAAATAAAAAAACAATATTTTACAAAACCATATCAGCACAAGCCATAGGCCTAGGAGTTATACGATACTTCAGAGTACAATTAAATAGCTTAAAAATATATTTGAATAATACGGAAGAGTGTTAGGACCAGGCAGGAGAAAATAAAAAAATTTTTAGAGGAGAAAGATATTTTTTATCATGCACATCGGGAAAAAAAGTCGAAATGTCGCGAAAAAAGTTGAAAAGTCGCGAAAAAAGTCTAAATGTATTTCATCTTTATTCCTGAAATTTCGACTTTATTCATGAACTTTCGACTTTATTCTTGCATGGCCCTAATACTTCCGTAAAATTGTGAGGAAGGGACTAAATCAGCGTTCTGCTTCCTCCTGTTCCCTCTACAACACATTATTTTGCTGTTGTTCTTTATTTCTGGATGAGACTGTTACGTTGTTTTGCTTTTTTGACATTTTGAAGCTTTAGGTTCGCAGGGTTTAATCAGGATTCTTGAATAATCCCTGTCCCTTGTCTGCAGGTGCTTTAATCCCTGTCCCTTGTCTTGCAGGTTTCCTTGTCTAATCCCTGTCCCTTGTCTTGCAGGTTTTCCTGTCTAAGCCCTGTCCCTTGTCTTGCAGGTTCCCGGTCTAATCCCTGTCCCTTGTCTGAAAATTCCTTAATCCCTGTCCCTTGTCTTGCGGGTTTCCGGTGTAATCCCTGTCCCCTGTCTGCAGGTTCATTAATCCCTGTCCTTTGTCTTGCAGGTTCCCGGTGTAATCCCTGTCCCTTGTCCTGCAGGTTCCTTAATCCCTGTCCCTTGTCTTGCAGGTTTCCGGGATTCTTTAATCCCTGTCCCTTGTCTTGCAGGTTTCCCGGGTTCTTTAATCCCTGTCCCTTGTCTTGCAGGTTTCCCGGGTTCTTTAACCCCTGTCCCTTGTCTTGCTGGTTTCCGGTGTAATCCCTGTCCCTTGTCTGCAGGTTCCTTAATCCCTGTCCCTTGTCTTGCAGGTTTCCCGGGTACCTGTACAACCAGACTCTGTGGTGGGGTGTGTGTCTGGAACCCGGGTCGGTGGTTCTGTGGAACCTGGTTCTGTTCAGTGTGATGGGGGCGGCCGGGTTCCTGCAGACCGTCCTGTGTGGGTCCAACGTCCTGAACGCCCTGCTGGGCCTGGTCTTGGGCCGGGGGTTCTGCCAGAACCAGGTCAGTGGATCCGGGTCAGGCCCCTTACTCTGGACCACGTTCGTCCGTTTTTTCGTGCGTGCGTTTTGCGTTTTTTCGTGCGTTTTTGCGTGCGTTTTTGCGTGCGTGCGTTCGTTTTGCGGGCGTTTTTTCATGCATTCGTGCATTTTTGCGTGCGTGCGTTTTGCGTGCGTTTTGCGTGCGTGCGTGCGTTTGCGTTTTTTCGTGCGTTTTTTCGTGCGTTCGTGCATTTTTGCGTGCGTGCGTTCGTTTTTGCGTGGGTTTTTTCATGCGTTCATGCGTTTTTCGTGCGTTTTTGCGTGCGTGCGTGCTTGCGTTCGTTTTGCGTGCATTTTGCGTGCGTTTTTTCGTGCGTTCGTGCGTTTTTGCGTGCGTGCGTGCGTTTTGTGTGTGTTTTTTCGTACGTGCGTGCGTTTTGCGTGCGTTTTGTGTGCGTTCGTGCGTTTTTCCGTGCGTTTTTCTGTGCGTTCGTGAGTTTCTGTGTGCGTGCGTTTGGCATGCGTTTTGTGTGCGAGCGTGCGTTTTTTCGTGCGTTCGTTCTTCGTGCGTTTTCGACATTTCCACTTTTTTCTCAAAATTTCAATTATTTCCTTCCGTCCTTACTCTGGACTACGTCCTTACTCTGGACCATGTCCTTACTCTGGACGACGCCCCTTACTGCACTGAGTGGTAAAAACAGCTGCAACTAGTGTGTTGGACGGGATAACAGACGATTATGGGCTTAAATTAGCGTCAGTTGGACTTCACAGTGACCCGTACAGTTACCCCAAGAACCAGTGGTCCATAGACATTAATATTTGGTACAGTTACCAAGAACCAGTGGTCCATGGACATTAATATTTGGTACAGTTACCAAGAACCAGTGGTCCATGGACATTAATATTTGGTACAGTTACCAAGAACCAGTGGTCCATGGACATTAATATTTGGTACAGTTACCAAGAACCAGTGGTCCATGGACATTAATATTTGGTACAGTTACCAAGAACCAGTGGTCCATGGACATTAATATTTGGTACAGTTACCCCAAGAACCAGTGGTCCATGGACATTAATATTTGGTACAGTTACCAGAACCAGTGGTCCATGGACATTAATATTTGGTACAGTTACCTCAAGAACCAGTGGTCCATGGACATTAATATTTGGTACAGTTACCAAGAACCAGTGGTCCATGGACATTAATATTTGGTACAGTTACCCCAAGAACCAGTGGTCCATGGACATTAATATTTGGTACAGTTACCCCAAGAACCAGTGGTCCATGGACATTAATATTTGGTACAGTTACCAAGAACCAGTGGTCCATGGACATTAATATTTGGTACAGTTACCAAGAACCAGTGGTCCATGGACATTAATATTTGGTACAGTTACCAAGAACCAGTGGTCCACGGACATTAATATTTGGACACCAATCCAGTTTCCTGATATTTATATGAACTTAATTTCTACGCCGGGGAAATACACGAAGCATGGACATTAATATTTGGTACAGTTACCAAGAACCAGTGGTCCATGGACATTAATATTTGGTACAGTTACCCCAAGAACCAGTGGTCCATGGACATTAATATTTGGTACAGTTACCAAGAACCAGTGGTCCATGGACATTAATATTTGGTACAGTTACCCCAAGAACCAGTGGTCCATGGACATTAATATTTGGTACAGTTACCCCAAGAACCAGTGGTCCATGGACATTAATATTTGGTACAGTTACCAAGAACCAGTGGTCCATGGACATTAATATTTGGTACAGTTACCAAGAACCAGTGGTCCATGGACATTAATATTTGGTACAGTTACCAAGAACCAGTGGTCCATGGACATTAATATTTGGTACAGTTACCAAGAACCAGTGGTCCATGGACATTAATATTTGGTACAGTTACCAAGAACCAGTGGTCCATGGACATTAATATTTGGTACAGTTACCAAGAACCAGTGGTCCACGGACATTAATATTTGGACACCAATCCAGTTTCCTGATATTTATATGAACTTAATTTCTACGCCGGGGAAATACACGAAGCAAAGCTTGAAGATACAAAAGTCTTGACGCTTGGTTCTACTTCAAGGCAGGATTTGTTGGTGAAATTAAAGTGATGAGAAACCGAACTTTATGATTTGACCGTTTAACGTTAGCTACACAAAAATCCAACATTACTGATACAAAATGGGAACCACAAATCCACGTTTATGTCCTGGAATCCAGTTGTTTCTGTGAATTGCAGCGATCCATTTGTCTCTCTTAAGCTTATTTTTCGGCAGTCTGTAAAACGATAACTCCGATTTCTTGCTAAATCTATGAGTCGATCGCACAACAGCTCTTTCCCATTTTAGATGTTTTCCAGTTGCTCAAACTGAAAGTTAACGCTGACACTCAGTCTTTCTGTCACTCAGTCTTTATTCACTCAGTCTTCTGTCACTCAGTCTTTCTGCCACTCAGTCTTTCTGCCACTCAGTCTTTATTCACTCAGTCTTTATTCACTCAGTCTTTCTGTCACTCAGTCTTTCTGTCACTCAGTGGATTAACCCGCTGTGACGTCATGCACGTTCCCTCTGTTGCAGGTTCATCCAGAGTCTCGGTGAAACCAGCAGTTCTGGTTCCCAGAAACCACCTGGGAGGATTCAGAAGGAAGGAAGGGAAGAAGACTCTCTGGATTCAGAAGGAAGGAAGGGAAGAAGACTCTCAGTATTCAGAAGGAAGGAAGGAAAGAAGACTCTCAGGATTCAGAAGGAAGGAAGGGAAGAAGACTCAGGATTCAGAAGGAAGGAAGGGAAGAAGACTCTCAGGATTCAGAAGGAAGGAAGGGAAGAAGACTCTCAGGATTCAGAAGGAAGGAAGGGAAGAAGACTCTCAGGATTCAGAAGGAAGGAAGGGAAGAAGACTCTCAGGATTCAGAAGGAAGGAAGGAAAGAAGACTCAGGAAACTTCAGCTCGTCAAAGACTTTCAGACCAACTGGACTCACCTGAGGCTGCTAAACTGCTAAACTGCTAATCGGTTCACATCCATAAAGAGTTTGATGGGTTCTTTGTTTACATCAATGCAGAACCTGACCTAAGCGTAGATTTAAAGGTTCTCATTCATTTTCATTTTCCATCCGTCTAAAATCCTTCCATCCTCCAGCTCCAGCTCCAGCAGTGTAACCACCAGACCTGTCAAGTTTAGCTTGAAACTACCGTGTTTGAACCCTAACCTCTTTCCTGACATCCTCCCCTATTAGTATTTTACCATAAATTTCTCCTTTTGTAATATAATAATTTCTAAAAAGCATCCATGTGCTTCAGGAATCCAGACTCAAAACTTCTCTGTTTCAAACTGCACACAATTTATAACCTCTTCTTTATTTTATTTATATATTGTTCTCTGTCTGTTTTTATTTATTTTTTATGTTCTCATTTAGCTGTAAAGTGTCTTTGAGTACCTTGTAAGACAATGTTAAATAAAATGTGTTATTGATATTATTATTGTATTGCATCAACCACAATCATTTATGGATTTAAACCCTCCCTGGAGGTTTCGTGCGAGCGTGCGTTTTTTCGTGCGAGCGTGCGTTTTTTCGTGCGTGCGTGCGTTTTTGCGTGCGAGCGTGCGTTTTTGCGTGCGAGCATGCGTTTTTGCGTGCGAGCAAGCTTTTTTTCGTGCGTGCGTGCGTTTTTTCGCGCGAGCGTGCGTTTTTTTGTGCGAGCGTGCGTTTTTCCGTACGTGCGTGCGTTTTTGCATGCGAGCATGCGTTTTTGCGTGCGAGCGTGCGTTTTTTCGTGCGAGCGTGCATTTTTTGCGTGCAAGCGTGCGTTTTTCCGTGCAATCATGCATTTTTGCGTGTGTTTTTGCGTGCGTGCGTTTTTGCGTGCAAGCGTGCATTTTTGCGTGCGTGCGTGCGTTTTTGCGTGCGATTTTCCGTGCGTGCATGCGTTTTTGCGTGCGTGCGTTTTTGCGTGCTAGCTTGCGTTTTTGCGTGCAAGCGTGCATTTTTGCGTGCAAGCGTGCGTTTTTGCGTGCGTGCGTGCGTGCGTGCGTTTTTGCGTGCGAGCATGCGTTTTTGCTGCTTCTGCTCCACCCAGAAGGTTTGTGGTGCTCCATAAACCATTCAACCATAAACATGTGGGTTTTCAGCATTTACACATCATGCCGATGTTTGTCTTACAAGAAAAAAGAGTAGACGAGATAACATGAGACCAGGTTGGAATGTATATGTCAAAGAACAGCATGCCGAGGCTAAATAACCTTTTAAATGTTGGGTATTAGTAGGAAAGCCTAGGCCTGGCCCTGAGTGTGAACGCAAGAAGGCTGCAAATTCTAGATATAAGTACGCTCTGCGGTATATTAAAAGAGATGAACAAGCCATGAGGGCGAACTCTATGGCTGAAAAGCTACAGAAAAACAATGTTGTTGAGTTCTGGAAGATGCCGATGGGAAAAGACCCCCGGGAGCCTGAAGCGGATGGCCGCATAAACAATCCCTCTTAGACGGTCGGAGTTTATTCCCCAATTTAAATATAATTACTCTCTCAAATTTGTTTAATCGACGATGGAAGGGGAAAAGCAGAGGAAAGGCAGGAGTAAAATGTCCGGGAAAGTGGAGAGGAGCGATGAACTAACCCTATATATGAGTTTATAGAAAATATAAATATTACATAAATATTATATCAATATATAGAAAATACAAATATTATATAAATCTATATAAATATACACGATATAAACTACATAAATATCACTATATATATATATATATATATATATATATATATATATATATATATATATATATATATATATATATATATATATATCACTATGAATATATATATATATATATATATATATATATATATATATATATATATATATATATATATATATATATTACATATATACTTATATATATATATATATATATACTTGACCTTGACACTTAAGGAAATTGTCAGCCAGTACAGAAGTCATAATAGTACAATATTTATGTGTTTTCTGGATGCCTCACGTGCCTTTGATCGTATTCACCACGGTAAACTGTTCTTAAAACTAAAAGAGAGAGGTTTCCCCTCATATCTTATAAGGATCCTACAGTTTTGGTATTCTCACAGACTCTGCAGGCTGGGTGGGGAAGGAGAACACCCACACCCTTTCTGGTGTCCAAGGGCGTGCACTGGGGGGATTTTATCACCTTTATTATTTAATTTATACGTGGATGATTTATCCAAACAGCTCATTGAGTGTAAAACAGGTTGAATGGTGGGCAACCTTATCAATCATAGATCTATGCAGATGATCTAGTGGTATTGTCTCCGTACAGCGCTGGCCAATCAACCTTATCAATCATAGATCTATACAGATGATCTAGTGGTATTGTCTCCGTACAGCGCTGGCCAATCAACCTTATCAATCATAGATCTATACAGATGATCTAGTGGTATTGTCTCCGTACAGTGCTGGCCAATCAACCTTATCAATCATAGATCTATACAGATGATCTAGTGGTATTGTCTCCGTACAGCGCTGACCAATCAACCTTATCAATCACAGATCTATGCAGATGATCCAGTGGTATTGTCTCCGTACAGCGCTGGTCAATCAACCTTATCAATCATAGATCTATACAGATGATCTAGTGGTATTGTCTCCGTACAGCGCTGGCCGATCAACCTTATCAATCATAGATCTATGCAGATGATCCAGTGGTATTGTCTCCGTACAGCGCTGGTCAATCAACCTTATCAATCATAGATCTATACAGATGATCTAGTGGTATTGTCTCCGTACAGCGCTGGCCAATCAACCTTATCAACCTTATCAATCACAGATCTATACAGATGATCTAGTGGTATTGTCTCCGTACAGCACTGGCCTATCAACCTTATCAATCATAGATCTATACAGGTGATCTAGTGGTATTGTCTCCGTACAGCGCTGGCCTGCAGCAGCTGCTACGGGTCTGGACTAAACATGGTTTTTATTTTGATTTATTGTTCAATTCTAAAAAGAGTGTTGTCATGATCTGCAAAACAAAGGACGATCAGAAGCTTATACCTTTCCCTCTCTTTCTTTGGCAGGAGAAGTATTAGAGGTTGTAAAGAAGTTTAAATACCTGGGCCACATAATCAGGGAGGATTTCAGTGACGATGATGATTTGCAGCGTCAGAGCTGTAAACTATATGGCCAAGTTAAAATGCTGTAAGTTTCACATGTACGGATAATGTTAAAACAGCACTGTTTAAAACATATTACACTCCGCTATACACCGCTCACTTGTGCTGCCGTTATACCAGTGCTAAAATGAAAAAGCTACAGGTGACAGACAACGATGCTTTTAGAATGTTTCTAAAACTCCCTAGACCAGCGGTCGGCAACACAAAATGTTTTAGAGCCATATTGGACCAAAAACACAAAAAACAAATGTGTCTGGAGCTGTAAAAAATGAAAAGTCTTGTATCAGCCTTAGAATGAAGAAACACATGCTGCATGTTTCTATATTAGTTAGAACTGGGGGGAGATTTATTTTTCAAAATGTCGAGATTAATGTTGAAGTACAATCTTGAGAAAAAAGTTGAAATGTCGAGAAAAAAGTCGAAATGTCGAGAAAAAAGTCAACATTTAAACTCAGGAGAGGTGTTTTAAAGTTAAATAATTATAATAGAATAACATTTAAACTAGGTGGAAGTGTCTGGAAGTAAAGTAATTAAAATAAAATCAAATGTAACTGAGGTAGAGATCTCTGAAGGTTCATCTCTACCTCATTTAAATCTCATGAACACCCCAGTGAGTCATCAACACCGTAAACCAGAGTTTCTAAGAGTTGGTGTTTGATTCAGCTGAAATTATGCAAATGTTGCTGTTTCTGGATTCTGTGGCACAAATGCAAAAGAGTTCTCGGTCAGATAAGCCAAAAGTATTTTGGAAGGTTTTTGCATAGGTTTACTTCCTTGAGGCATCAAACGCAAGTGATACAATAATCTTAGTTTATAGTTATAGTTTTATTTTGAACGATATCCAAATAAAAGTTAGTGTTGCACATGCGAAGGAAATATGTCGTTTACTGCAGTATCGGTATCAAGGTGTCAGGAGGTCAGAGATGGATGGAGTCACATCCAGACCTGGGGCCGACCGGGCCGACCGGAGAGACAGTTCGGGGGGGGGGGGTCGCCCTCGGGGCCGACCGGTGAGACAGTTCGGGGGGTGGGGGGGTCGCCCTCGGGGCCGACCGGTGAGAAAGTTCAGGGGGGGGGTCGCCCTCGGGGCCGACCGGTGAGAAAGTTCAGGGGGGGGTCGCCCTCGGGGCCGACCGGTGAGAAAGTTCGGGGGGGGGGGGGGGTGGGGATCGGCCTCGGGGCCGACCGGTGAGACAGTTCGGGGGGTGGGGGGGTCGCCCTCGGGGCCGACCGGTGAGAAAGTTCAGGGGGGGGTCGCCCTCGGGGCCGACCGGTGAGAAAGTTCGGGGGGGGGGGGGGGGGGTGGGGATCGGCCTCGGGGCCGACCGGTGAGACAGTTCGGGGGGTTCAGCTATTCTCCTACTTTAACATGAGCTTGTAGGGAAAAAGGTTCCTAACATGTTTACAATTACATGCATTGATAGTTCACAATCAATAAAAAGATGTGACTCATAAAAATGACTAAAAAAAGAACTAATATTTATTTCATTTTCTTCTTCTTATACATTTGCTCACATCCTGTCACAAAGTTGTGCAGGGACAACATTCATCCTGTCATTCCCATGAACGCTCCCGTGAGTCAACGTTTCTTGACAGAACAGTTAACCCAGAATTGTTTTGGAAGGTTTTTGCAAAGTTTACTTCCTTGAGGCAACGCACGCAGCTGATACAATAATCTTAGTTGATAGTTTTAGTTGTGGGGGGGGTGGAACAATATTCAAATAAAAGTTAGTGTTGCACATGGGGATATGTTGTTTACTGCAGTATCGGTATCACACTGAAAAAACTCAGAATCTTTCCAGGAATATTTGTCTTATTTCTAGTTCAAATGTCTCACTTTTAGTCAAAAAAATCTCATTGGACTTAAAACAAGAGTCATTACCAGATAAATAACTTGTTATTTGACAATTTTCCAGTGGAACAAGATTTATCTTCTCATTACAAGCAAAAAAATCTTGTTCCACTGGCAGATTTTTCTACTTATTTTAAGTGGAAATCTACTTGAAACAGGTGGAAATTGTTGTTCTTTTTCCAGTTTTCCACATTTTAACTAGAAATAAGACAAATATTCTTGTTAAGATTTTGAGTTTTTGCAGTGCAGAAGGTCAGAGATGGATGGAGTCACATCCACATCCAGACCTACTGATACAGAGATGGATGGAGTCACATCCACATCCAGACCTACTGATACAGAGATGGATGGAGTCACATCCACATCCAGACCTACTGATACAGAGATGGATGGAGTCACATCCACATCCAGACCTACTGATACAGAGATGGATGGAGTCACATCCACATCCAGACCTACTGATACAGAGATGGATGGAGTCACATCCAGACCTACTGATACAGAGATGGATGGAGTCACATCCACATCCAGACCTACTGATACAGAGATGGATGGAGTCACATCCACATCCAGACCTACTGATACAGAGATGGATGGAGTCACATCCACATCCAGACCTACTGATACAGAGATGGATGGAGTCACATCCACATCCAGACCTACTGATACAGAGATGGATGGAGTCACATCCACATCCAGACCTACTGATACAGAGATGGATGGAGTCACATCCACATCCAGATCTACTGATACAGAGATGGATGGAGTCACATCCACATCCAGACCTACTGATACAGAGATGGATGGAGTCACATCCACATCCAGACCTACTGATACAGAGATGGATGGAGTCACATCCACATCCAGACCTACTGATACAGAGATGGATGGAGTCACATCCACATCCAGACCTACTGATACAGAGATGGATGGAGTCACATCCACATCCAGACCTACTGATACAGAGATGGATGGAGTCACATCCAGACCTACTGATACAGAGATGGATGGAGTCACATCCACATCCAGACCTACTGATACAGAGATGGATGGAGTCACATCCAGACTACTGATACAGAGATGGATGGAGTCACATCCACATCCAGACCTACTGATACAGAGATGGATGGAGTCACATCCACATCCAGACCTACTGATACAGAGATGGATGGAGTCACATCCACATCCAGACCTACTGATACAGAGATGGATGGAGTCACATCCACATCCAGACCTACTGATACAGAGATGGATGGAGTCACATCCAGACTACTGATACAGAGATGGATGGAGTCACATCCAGACCTACTGATACAGAGATGGATGGAGTCACATCCACATCCAGACCTACTGATACAGAGATGGATGGAGTCACATCCAGACCTACTGATACAGAGATGGATGGAGTCACATCCACATCCAGACCTACTGATACAGAGATGGATGGAGTCACATCCAGACCTACTGATACAGAGATGGATGGAGTCACATCCAGACCTACTGATACAGAGATGGATGGAGTCACATCCCGGGGAGACATTTCGGGGGGGGGGGGGGGGGGGGGGGGGGGGGGCCAGGGGGTCGGTCTCGGGGCCGGGTCGACCGGTAAGACTGTTCGGGGGAAAACTCCCCCAAAACTGGCACCAGCGTCTTCATTGGTGGTGCTCTGTTGAAAGTGCCCTCGTATACTCAGTTAGTGCATGATACATGACAGTTACACAAGCAGATAACAACACATGCAGACAGGTTAAACAACAGGTTTATGTAATGCCGGCCAACATGAAACATTTTGCATAAAGATGCAAAAATGAAGGTTTTATTAAAAAGCCTGGAGGCTACTGGAACTTCTGACTGGAACCTCCCACTGGAACCTCCCACTGGAACCTCCCACTGGAACATCCCACAAGCGTTGATGATAAAACCTCTCCTTTCACCGTCCAACGAGCATCATCACCATGGAGAAGATCTTGTTGGGTCTCTTATTTCTCTCAGGTCAGTTATTCCTTTATTATTATCTGATGGTGTTTAAAAATTGTGTTATAATAATGGCGGTAGGTAACAATGTTAGTTTAAAGCGACTGTAATTAACAAAGGAGTTGATATTTTCCCTCAGAGTGCTTGGTCCTCTCCACCTGCCTCGTCCGTCGCTACCACTTCGTTGGTCAGAAGTTGACTTGGACCGAAGCTCAGAAATACTGCAGGGAGAAACACACGGACCTGGCCACCATGCAGAACCCTGAGGAACAGAACCAACTCTGGAACACACTTTCATCTGCTGGTTCCAGCTCTGACGTCTGGATCGGTCTGAGGCATGAAGTCGACTGGAAGTGGTCTGATGGGTTCAACGGTACCGGAGCTGACTACACGGACTGGAGAAGTGGCTTTCCAATCTTTCACTCATGCCGATGGTTCTGTGTATACATCGTATGGTCATCATCAAGCTATTCATCATCATGGGGGGACTATCCTTGCCAGTCAAGAATACGCTTCTTGTGTTACAAAGGTAAGACTATGGAGCATGTTAGGGTTTTAAGCTGTTTTGAACCCAACTAACCTCCTCTTTATCACTTTATCTGCAGGATCACAGCAGAATCCTGAATATGTTTATGTGAACGAGGCGATGAACTGGTCCAGTGCTCAGAGTAACTGCAGGGAGAACTTCTTAGACCTGGCCATTATGAGGAACGATGCAGAGAGAGAGGCGGCCCAGAGGGAAATACCTGATGCATACGGGGTTTGGATGGGCCTGTATAGAGATCCAACCTTTAACTGGTCTGATGGGAGCACCTTCCTCTTTGAAAACTGCGAGGCTGCTGATAATCCCTTGAACTCGATGAGAGTTATTTGTGGTGTTTCTTCAAGCAGCTCAGGACAATGGAAGTTTCGGTCCTGTGAAACCAGATTACCGTTTGTCTGCTACAGTTATGACAGTGAGTGTTTTAGGGAGTAAACATAGAACAACATATACAATTAATGTAGGAAGTAAATATGTACTGATATTTTCTGTTTTCAATAGAAAACCATGTTTTATTTCTCTTCCCATTCAGCACCAGTCGTGAAGAAGACGGTGGTGAAGGTGAAAGTGAAGGTGGACGACTCTGTGGACCTGAATGACCCGGCGGTGCAAGAACAACTCCTGAAACAGGCAAGTGTGGGACGGAAACGCTGTCAATTTATAACAATAAAACAACCACCGTAGGTTGAGTTTGTGTTTGAAAGTGTGTCCTGTTTGTGTCTCCAGCTCCAGGACAAACTGAAGGAGGACGGAGTGGACGGAGTCACCCTGAAGTGGAGAGAGCAGCCGGATGGAGAAGTTTTCCACAAGGAGGACGAGTTGTGAGATAGTTGTGAGATAGAAACCCAGATCCAGTGATGAGTGACGGAGGTTTAGTGCAGTTGGAGATAGAAACCCAGATCCAGTGATGAGTGACGGAGGTTTAGTGTAGTTGGAGATAGAAACCCAGATCCAGTGATGAGTGACGGAGGTTTAGTGTAGTTGGAGATAGAAACCCAGATCCAGTGATGAGTGACGGAGGTTTAGTGTAGTTGGAGATAGAAACCCAGATCCAGTGATGAGTGACGGATGTTTAGTGTAGTTAGAGATAGAAACCCAGATCCAGTGATGAGTGATGGAGGTTTAGTGTAGTTGGAGATAGAAACCCAGATCCAGTGATGAGTGACGGAGGTTTAGTGTAGTTGGAGATAGAAACCCAGATCCAGTGATGAGTGACGGAGGTTTAGTGTAGTTGGAGATAGAAACCCAGATCCAGTGATGAGTGACGGAGGTTTAGTGTAGTTGGAGATAGAAACCCAGATCCAGTGATGAGTGACGGAGGTTTAGTGTAGTTGGAGATAGAAACCCAGATCCAGTGATGAGTGACGGAGGTTTAGTGTAGTTGGAGATAGAAACCCAGATCTAGTGATGAGTGACGGAGGTTTAGGCCCAATCCCAATACTCCCCCTACTTTCTATCTCTAGCCCTCCCTCACTACCACTAGCCCTCCCTCACCACCACTAGCCCTCCCTCACTACCACTAGCCCTCCTCACTACCACTAGCCCTCCCTCACTACCACTAGCCCTCCCTCACTACCACTAGCCCTAAAAAAGAAGGGACAGATTTTAGGGACTCTAAATCTTCCCAGGTCTGTCCCAATACTCCCAGTACTCCTACTTTCATCACCAGCCCTAAAATCAGGAAGCTGAGAGCCAAAAGCTGTTTTAATTTCTGCTGTAGCGCTGTTAATATGCCACTTTATTAAGTTTTAATATGTTTTCAGGTGTAAAAGTAACCGTTAAGATCCCCAACCTGGACTCAGTTTATCCAAATAACGCCTGTTAAGAGATTTGCTCCGATGTTTTGGGAGATGAGAAGAGCCGCCGGCCCCGGGGAGCAGCAGCAGCAGCTGTTACCATGGTAACAGCAGCAGCAGCAGCAGCAGCAGCAGCTGTTACCATGGTAACAGCAGCTGCAGCAGCTGCAGCAGCAGCCGGAGGAGAAACTGAGAACTGGTGAAAATATTTCCTCGTTCCGAACACTCATCTCATTTTTAGTAAAAAAAAATCTCATTACACTTAAAACAAGAGTCATTACCCAAAAAATAACCTATTTGACAATTTTCACCTGTTTCAAGTAAATGTTCACTTGAAATAAGTAGAAAAATCTGCCAGTGGGACAAGATTTATCTTCTCATTACAAGCAAAAGACATCTTGTTCCACTGGCAGATTTTTCTACTTATTTTAAGTGAAAATCTACTTGAAACAGGTGAAAATTGTTGTTTTTTTCAGTGATGACTCTTGTTTTAAGTGTAATGAGATTATTTTTGACTTAAAATGAGACATTTTAACTAGAAATAAGACAAATATTCTTGTTAAAATTCTGAGTTTTTGCAGTGTGTGTGATTTATCCTGATTAAATAGACCGAGCTAATTGATGGTATCACTGCTCCCCCTAGTGGACAGATCCATAAACACATTTGATACAATAACACAAATGGCTCTTACATTTAGTTCATTACTGAAGTTTAGTTCATAAAACCTACACGACTTTATTATATAATCATTAACTGTAACCTGTTGTGATGAATGTTTTTATGTGTCATCTTTAATGTCACTATTTGAAATGTACACATTATAATTGTTTTAACACAAGGAGCATTTCTTAAATATGGTGTGTGAAGTAAAGTAGCAGTTATATATCAGTGTGTGTTTTCATTGTCCGAATATGTTGTACATTTATATATATATATATATATATATATATATATATATATATATATATATATATATATATATATATATATATATATATATATATATAGGCCTTTTAACGTTACGTTTATGCATAAAAGGAAGAAGACTGGACTATCAACAAGAACGCAGTGATTTGTACATTTGGTAAAAAAAAGAATGTTCCTCTCTGTTCTGCCCTGTGTTCAGGTGCATTTATAAATTATAATATAATAGTAGATTTTGTACAACAGCGCCCCCGTGTGGCCCCCTAGCAGCATTAACTGTAGAGTAATTTCCTCAGAATGAACGAGGCCCAGAAGAGAGCACATGCTGCTGTTTCTCCTGCTGCAGTTTATCTTTAACATTGTTGCCTTGGACACTATTTGTCCGTGAGTATTTTGTTTTGTTGATTTTTAGATATGACTTGCATATTATATTTGCTGAAAGTTTGTTTTGCTGCAAATTCAATCTAAGAGTGACTTAATTGATGGCTAGCATAGCTTTGCCCTATTACTCAACATTTTTTTAGCTTAGTTACATTTCTTAGTCATGTCAGTGAATATTGTTTAGATTCTGATTTGTGTTTGTGTTTTGTTCCTTATAACAGTTTTACTGTAAATTGTGGATCTTCAATAAACATGCGAGAAAAGTTACGCCTTGTTTTTATTGGAGGACTTCAATTCAATTCAATTCGATTTTATTTATATAGCGTCTAATACAACAGATGTCTCTAGACGCTTTCCAGAGATCCAGAACATGAACATAAACCTCAGAGCAGGGCCGCCGCAAGGGGTGTGCGAACCGTGCGATAAAGGATAAAGGATAAAGGAACGTTGCGTGCAAATCTGCGTGCAAATGATTTTATTGATCCGGATTTTTTTTTGCGCCCGGCATTTTCGGCTTTTGAGTGTACGTGCACTTTTAGTATTGTGGCGTTACGAGGGGCTACTGTTATTTTATAAAGGGCAGAATCTACAAAATTGGAGGACCAACAACGCCACCCTGGGAGTTTCACCCAGGGAATTCTAAATGGCTAAATCTAATAAAGACACACAGGTAAATTATACAAAGGTAATACTAGAGACGTGGTTCACCATTCAACAGGCCATAGACCATTTATTTGTATATTAAACAGATTAAAATTGTAACAAAAGGGCCAACAAAAATAACACCAAGTTGTATTAATAGCTGAGGCTTACCGATGGTGAGGGGGGGACAGGGGTGAGGAATCCAAAATTAAAAAGGAGCACCCCACTCACACACACGCACAGCAAAAGGTGAGGTGCACAAAAACCAAACTCAAGACCACAACACACGAAGGGAAACCACCACCGGGGATGCCACCACCACCACCGGCTCTCAGCAGCTGCACAACAAAAGAAAAACAGTTAGACACAATAACTAATAAACAACTCCTTCAAAAGAAAATATGAAATACTGTTAACACAATAAACAAAAGCTGTTATAGGTACAAAAAGAACTAAAGCAAAAATAATGAGCAATTTATACCAATGGTGTAAAAGAAATAAAGAAAGAGGGGTCTCTGGCCAGAGTTACCAACTCAACACAAAATAAACATGAAACATAAAGATCCAGTTTAATCTCAAAACAAACAAAACAGCCCTATACTAAAAACTCACTCACTCTCATCCACACTGTTGCAGCAACTGCTACAAACTTCTGCCACAAACACCCACACACGCGGCCCAGACAGGGAGACTACAGCCCGGGCCTGCGGATCGGGGAAGAAGTCTGGGACCAGGACTAGAACACCGCAGCTCCTGCCAGCAATATGCTCACAGCGGCGTCGGAGTTAAGCCGGGACCGACAGGCAAAGCAAAAAAAGGAAACAGAGCACGGCAAATAAAGTCCACAGCAAACAAATCACACAGATAAAAGAAGGGCATGCGAAGCAGCAGTGTCCCCTGTCCTTATCTTGAGCTCAGTCAGTGGCCACGGGTCTTTTTCTGCAGTTGTCCTCCGGTTATGAGAACCGAGGAGGCTTTACACAGCTCCGTGTTATGGTGCGCTGGCGATGCGTTCAGGAAGCACTTGTCTTTTCAAAGCTTGTGACACACATAGAGAGGATCGCCACCATCCACTAGACCACTATGGACCACTGCACTGAACGCTGCGAAGGAACGCCGGGAAACCGGAAGAGCTTGGAACCAGGAAGTGAGAGGGCGAGGGGAGGGAACAACCGCCTTTTATTCCCTCACCCTCCGTGCTAATAGGCTGAGGCCTGAAATTGAGTGCAGAGCAGCTCACTCGCCTGTTTTCAGTCACAGCAGGACATCATACTGCCACAGTATGACTCCTACGCAGTCCATTTTAAATGAGGCCCCAGGTGTCCTGCTTTTATGTCGGCGCAGATAGCATGTAAGCTAGCTTGTGGGGCGTCCATGGGAGCAGGCACGTTAGCTGCACCTGAATCAACTTCTTCTGTGGCCATATGCTCGTTTTCCTCACCGTTTGGACTCGTTGTGGTCTTAGCATTTCTCAGTTGGTATTTCCCCATAGGAGTTCACAGGTATAAACTCGGTGGGTTCTCTATAACAGGGGAAACGTCGGACCGTTCTGGGAGCTCTCTGACTACACCACCGACCAGCTCGCCGCCATAACCGGAAGTCACTTATTTCTATTTCTGAAACAAACATCAGCACACTTGATTGTAATTAATGGTCGTCAGCAGCTTTTCATGGACGTCTGACATTCATTTGTATCACGTGTTCTGAAACAGAAAAACATGCAGGACATGGAGCCCTAAGCACAGGGTTGGTGTTCTTAATGGATATAATGCTTTTATGCCAGCCATGTTATATATAAATAAAGTTTGGTGAAAATAAATATTTAAAAAAACTGCTGTGATTGGACCTTTTTGAACTGTAAATGTTTAATTTCCCAAGGGTTTGTAACTGTAAAACATTCTGGACTGTTCTGCTAATTTCAGAAAGTTCTGTACCAAGCAGAATCAGAATCAGAATCAGAATCAGAAAAAGCTTTATTGCCAAGTCAGACATTATTCAGACAAGAGAACTTGACTCTGGTTCACACCGATGGCTCCATTAATACGGACACCACTTCTTAGAGGAAGGATGACACTGGGATGGAGGGGGGGTCCCGGCACAGTTCATCCAAGTGAAGGCTGCGGCCTTCGTGGAGCTGGAACCCGGAGACTGTTGGGGGGCTGATAAGAGGGGGGGCGGGAAGGAGTTCAAGATTAGCGGGGTGTGGTTATCAGTAAGTGTGTGTGTGAGCGATAAGTCTGTGAAACTTCGCCCCAGAGCTGCTCCTTAGCCAATGTCCTGGGGTCTCATTTGTAAAGCTTGCTTGCGCACAAAACAGGGCTTGAAAAATGTGCAAGCACCTTCTACGTAAAGGTTGGGATTTAAAAAGAAAAAACTAACCGAAAAAATGTGCGTATCTCTACGGCAACCCTGACCCTCCCGTAGGAACTTAAGACACGGGGAACTGGAGACGCAGGCTGTGAGGTGGTGAAATGAAGCTGGTGCTGGTACTGGTACTGGTGCTGGTGCTGGTGCTGGTGCTGGTGCTGGTACTGGTGCTGGTACTGGTACTGGTACTGGTACTGGTACTGGTGCTGGTACTGGTACTGGTGCTGGTACTGGTACTGGTGTTGGTACTGGTACTGGTGCTGGTGCTGGTACTGGTACTGGTGCTGGTGCTGGTACTGGTGCTGGTGCTGGTACTGGTACTGGTGCTGGTGCTGGTGCTGGTACTGGTACTGGTACTGGTGCTGGTGCTGGTGCTGGTACTGGTGCTGGTACTGGTACTGGTGCTGGTGCTGGTACTGGTGCTGGTACTGGTACTGGTGCTGGTACTGGTGCTGGTACTGGTACTGGTACTGGTACTGGTGCTGGTGCTGGTACTGGTGCTGGTACTGGTACTGGTGCTGGTACTGGTGCTGGTACTGGTACTGGTGCTGGTACTGGTGCTGGTCCTGGTGCTGGTGCTGGTACTGGTACTGGTGCTGGTACTGGTACTGGTACTGGTGCTGCTGCTGGTACTGGTACTGGTACTGGTACTGGTACTGGTGCTGGTACTGGTGCTGGTACTGGTACTGGTGCTGGTGCTGGTACTGGTACTGGTACTGGTGCTGCTGCTGGTACTGGTACTGGTGCTGGTACTGGTGCTGGTACTGGTGCTGGTACTGGTGCTGGTGCTGGTGCTGGTACTGGTACTGGTGCTGGTACTGGTACTGGTACTGGTGCTGGTGCTGGTACTGGTACTGGTGCTGGTGCTGGTGCTGGTACTGGTACTGGTACTGGTGCTGGTGCTGGTACTGGTACTGGTGCTGGTGCTGGTGCTGCTGCTGGTACTGGTGCTGGTACTGGTACTGGTACTGGTGCTGGTGCTGGTACTGGTACTGGTGCTGGTGCTGGTGCTGCTGCTGGTACTGGTACTGGTGCTGGTGCTGGTGTGCAAACTTGACATCACCCGCAAACCAAAGTGCGAGCTGATCTACTAACAGCGTGCAAAGAGGACTGCGTTTCTCAAATGAGCAAAATAGCACACGCTGTTCATTTAGTACTTTTGCCCTGATGAATAATCAATATGGGGCGTACCCGGCAGAAATCCTAAATACTGGGAGGGGAAAATCCAAATTGGTCCATTTACCACACGCAATGAGATTTACCAAGCCTGAAAGTTTTTGCGGGGATTGTGATTGCGTCTGTATTTAATACGTTGGAAAGGAAGGTGCTAATCTCCACATGCAAAAGGAGAAATATTTTATTTGAATGTTAAATCGAGTATTATTCAGCAAAAGGTTGCCACAGGAGGCACATTCATTTGTTTTATTTGTGATAATAAATAAATCACATGTTTTCATGGAGAAAAAAGTGTTTCTCATTGTGCGCCTATACTTGTTCTTTTTTTTTTTTTTATTTTGGATCCCCATTAGCGGACGCAAAGCGCCAACTAGTCTTCCTGGGGTCCATTAAAATTGAAATACATTCATATAAAAGCACAATTATACATATACTTAACTAAATACATAAGTAATTACAATTACATCACTCCATTAACCCCCCCCCACGTCCCACCCACATCATTACACCAGCTACATCACTGTAGTGGTAATCATCACAACCTGCAACTACATTGCAGTATTTTCCACACAATAAATCACGAAATGAATATCACAAAATGTATATCTTCTGCAGTTGTCATACCCCGGTGTTGTGCCGTATTCAGCACCCCTGCCGTGAAAAGCACCCCCTCGTCTGACAAAAATGATATTCTCATTCCGTGTCACGTTCTGTTTAGCGTCCAGTTTTGTGTTAATGATTCATGTTTAAATGCGCTCATGGATTCCACAATAGTCATACTTTCCCACAATCACAGTCACAGATAACAAAAATCAGGTAAATGGTTATTGATGTCATTAATTAATAGCCTGCTTACTGTGTTGTCTTCCATAATATTTGTAAATATATATATATATTATAAACTCCTAAGTATGTGTTTGTGTGAGTGTGTATATATAAATATATTGAAGTGTCAGTGTGTTGTTTTTTTTCTTGGTCTACTTATCATTGAATATACGAGGGGGTGCTTTTCACGGCAGGGGTGCTGAATACGGCACAACAATTTGCCTCTTCCACTAATATCTCTAACTCCAACTCGTCTAATTTCATTTTGTGATTGAGATTCTGTTCAAGAATCACATCCAGCTTACGGCTTTGCTCCCCCAACGTTAAAGTCTGAGTGTTGATCACCTTGCTTGATCCTTCAGCCACGTCCGGCAGCTCTGAAAGAGCCAGAACAGCTGTCGACGACTTACGCGTTTGTCGATAGGCCAGGAAAATCCCCACTCCAATTAGAAGAAATCCTGCTATCATAAATCCAATTATGAAGCATCTTCAACGTCCTCGACAGACAGAATCACCAAACACAACGGTTTCCAGTGTTTCCAGGAATCCATTGTGTATCCAGTAAAAACATCCCATGGGGGCAGGAGGGCTCCCTCACCCCCTGACTTCTGGTTGTGCTGAGAGACCAGTTAATCAATTCCATGATTGTAGAGTTTGGGAGGAGTGAAAAGAAGAGACTCTGAAGACGGGACAGGACAAAAGCAGCAGCAGGGCAGATAGATAAGGGAGAGGAGCAGAAAAACGTCCGCCTTCGCCGAGAGCCGGAAGAAGGTTATATGTCAAATATGTCATTCATTAATTATTTAACCTTCTCCACTGTCCATGACACTATCAGGTGTCCCCTACACACCCAGCTACACCCCGTCTTAGACCCCCTCCTCCTTTCCCCTGAGCCAACCCCAACCCTCCACCTAAATCCCCCTGTCATTTACAAGATAACGCTTGGTCACAGACTGGTACACAAAAATGGTTTTCATATTTGCTTTATTTCATTGCAGTCTTAGCAAACATTTGATCATCCATTATGCTCAGACTTTTGAAAGAAAATAAAAAAATCAAACATTTAGTCCGAAAGATGCTCTCCAAGTAAAACCTAAAACCCCAAATATTAACTTGTATCATATGGTTGTATACATCAGAACTGTCTGATAATGGCAGAAAACAACCAAAACACAGAGATTAAGTAAAGTGCAGAAAACTAAATTCAGGTTATTAATTAACCCTTTAAAGCCTGACATATGACAGAACACCTCAAAAAATATTTTTTCACAGAAAAAAAGGTCCCAGAAATTAATGTTTCAAATATGAGTTACTCCAAAGTGCCTGATAAATACAGTCTTCTTACTTTCTTGGAGTTACATTTTTGCCGTTCTCTACCACAGTGGCAAGGCTTGAGCTGTTCCAATTTTGCGATTGAGCTCCTTCATGTCATCCTGTGTCACTGGAAAACTAGCCAGCTGCTGAAACTTGTCCTTGTTTTCAGAAATGAACTTAATCAGGTCACTGAAGCTTTGGTGAAAAGCTTCAGCAGCGGTGAGGAACTGCGTTATATCTCCTGCGTTCGGGAGCTTCGGCTGCACTTTCCCACCAATCTTGGTCTGAAACCTCTCTGCAATATCGAAAGCTTCCTCAACAGCCTAAATAATCAAAGTAAAAAAGTACATCAGGACTTCAGTGATTAGATTAAAATATTATCTTGAGTAGAGAAATCAGCATGAAAGACTTTGACTGCATGGAGAGTACGTTGAGCAACAAATCAGATGTATATCTCCTGGGTTGAGTGGGATCCAGTACGCCCCGGCACGCCCAGACTCACCTTTGATACTGGAGTCAGATATTTGGCCATGATGGATTCCAGAGGCACGGGATAGGTTTCCAGGGTAATCATGTCATCCTGGTGATCCTTGGTCCAACTCAGCGTCTTCTTGCTTAGGTCAGTTTCACTGTTGATCACACACTTGAGAGCACTAATGATAGTACGTTTCCTTTCCTTTTCTTTAGGAGTTGCATACTTGAGCAGTCTGGTCAGACCAGTACTAACTCCCCAAAAGATGGCACCAATAGCTATATTTCTTGCCAACCATTTTGTTATTGGCCCTATTGCTGATTTTAAATTCTGAAGGATTTCTTTGAAACTCTTTAATTGTTCTGAAAGCTCAGAAAGTGCATTTTTTGCTTCAGCGACTTCCCTCTCTAGTTCTGCCTTTTCTTCTTCTGTCAAGTCTTCTGCGGCCTCGTCTGCCCCGTCAACATAATCTTCAAAAGCCTCAAAAATTCCTTCAATTTCTTCCATTTCTTATGAGGGTTCTGTTGTTAAGAGAAATATTTTGACAAATTAGAATGAGTACAGCAGTAGACTGTTGAATGTTACGTATCTAGATTAAAAACACCATGACATCAGGCTGAGACAACAAGTGATATACAAATACTCACAATGTGAATAGGACAGATAAAGTTGGAGAGGAAGGAAGCAGCAAGAGTCTACGATCAAACTGAAGACAAATAGTTGAACCTCTTCTTTTATAGTCAAAACAGGAGGAGCAAGAAGTACGGAGGAGACACACACACACACACACACACACACACACACGCACACGCACACGCACACACACACACACACACACACATATACACACACACACACACACACACACACACACACACACACACACACACACACACACACACACACACACACACACACACACACACACACACACTCACTCTGTCAGAGAGAGTGTATTTCCTTCCCCAAACCGCTTGGAAGTTTACATGAAAGAACAGGAAAGAAAAGGCAAGACAGAAGAGAGTCATGGTGGCGAATCTTTATTTCGAACACAAGCACAAAAAAATAAATAAATAAAACAGCAAAACAATGAATCAATAAGATAAAAAGAACAACAATAATCACTAAATGATAAATGTACCTTTGTAAACAAAGTTAATGACAAATTAATAAATATAAATTTTAAATGCATTCAGTCTCATGCTCGAAAAGGAGTAGAAAGAAGTAAAAAATGCATTAAATCATACCCCTAGTATATATGCAATTACACACACACACACACACACACACACACACACACACACACACACACACACACACACACACACACACACACACACACACACACACTATATAAGCCTGTTTTTTCTTATATTAAAAAAGAACAATAAGGGGTTACATTTAATGGAGGGGGGACTGATATAAATGTATCAAGTACTGTACAGTATTGTGTATCGTATTGTGACGGTCTGATCATGATTGGGAACACCTGAGCCCTGTAAAGAAACCACACAGGGAGCCAATGCAGCGATTCTAAAACTGGTGTAATGTGGGGCCGCCTTCTGGTCTTAGGGTTATGGTTATGGTTAGGGTTAGGGTTAGGGTTATGGTTATGGTTATGGTTAGGGTTAGGGTTAGGGTTATGGTTATGGTTATGGTTAGGGTTAGGGTTAGGGTTAGCCCTAACCCTAACCCTAAGACCAGAAGGGTTACAGTTAGGGTTAACCCTAACCCTTCTGGTCTTAGGGTTATGGTTAGGGCTAACCCTAACTGTAACCCTTCTGGTCTTAGGGTTAGGGTTAGGGCTAACCCTAAGACCAGAAGGGTTAGGGTTAGGGTTAGGGTTAGGGTTACAGAAGGGTTACAGTTAGGGTTAACCCTAACCCTTCTGGTCTTAGGGTTAGGGTTAGGGCTAACCCTAACTGTAACCCTTCTGGTCTTAGGGTTAGGGTTAGGGCTAACCCTAACTGTAACCCTTCTGGTCTTAGGGTTAGGGTTAGGGCTAACCCTAACTGTAACCGTTCTGGTCTTAGGGTTAGGGTTAGGGCTAACCCTAAGACCAGAAGGGTTAGGGTTAGGGTTAGGGTTATGGTTAGGGTTAGGGTTAGCCCTAAACCTAACCCTAACCCTTCTGGTCTTCATCAGCACACGTGCAGCTGAGTTTTGTAGTAATTGGAGACTAGAGATCCTCTTTTTAGGAAGACCAGAAAGCAGGGCGTTACAATAATCAATACGACTGGAAATGACATGGTAATTGTTAAAGAAGTTATTGACCAAATTGTAAGCTCTCTGACCTATATATGCAATCTGTCTTTCCAAAAGGGTGTTTTTCCAAATAACATGAAAATAGCAAAGGTTATACTAGTATTCAAACATGGAGATAAGCATTGCATTGATAATTATAGACCAGTGTCCCTTCTCCCCCAATTCTCAAAAATATTAGAGAAATTATTTGTTAAACAAATTGATTTTTCTTATAGATAAATATAAAATATTGAGCGAACATCAATATGGTTTTAGGGAGAATAGAAATACAGGTGGAGATGGTAGAAGAAATAGCAACAGCAATTGAACATGATGAATCTTCTGTTGGTATTTATATTGATCTACAGAAGGCATTTGACACTATAGATTATAGTATATTATTAATAAAACTAGAGAAGTTTGGGTTTAGAGGTGTGGCTTATTCTTGGCTTAAGAGCTATTTGGAAAATAGACAGCAATGTGTAAAAATCAATAACACTATGTCACAATTCAGGGAGGTCACCTGTGGCGCACCCCAGGGATCTGTGATTGGTCCAAAACTTTTTTTACTTTATATAAATGATATTTGTAATGTTACTGAATTGTTAAAATGTATTATTTTTGCAGATGATACAAATATGTACTGTTCTGGGAAAAATTTAAAGGCACTTCTGTCCTCAATTGAAAGGGAATAAAAAAATGTTAAAACTTGGTTTGACGTCAATAAGTTGTCACTTAACATTAAAAAGACAAAATGTATGGTTTTTGGAAACCGAAAACAAATTTATGGGGATATTACATTAAAAATATGTGATTCTGAAATTGAAAGAGTATCTGCTATAAAATTATTATGGGTTGTTATTGATTGTAAATTAACATGGAAACAACATATTAGATACATAAAAGGAAAGATTACAAAGTCAATAGCAATCCTGTATAAGTCCATAAATATATTAAATCATAAAGCACTACATTTAATTTATTGTTCACTAATATTACCTTATATATGGTATTGTGTGGGAGTTTGGGGCTCCACGTATAAGACATCAGTAAATGCTATAGTCCTCTATGCGTATTTTTAATATTATTATTATTATTATTATTATTATTATTATTAATAGGGTAGGATATTATGAACATACAAATCCATTGTTTATAAAATCCCATGTTATGACACTTTATGATTTGGTTTATTATAAAATAATGCAAATAATGTATAAAGCTAGATTAAAGTTACTCCCTGTCTGTGTACAACGGTTTTTCTAAATACGTGAGTCAAAATATAATTTTCGTGATGTTGGTAAATTTGTAATATAAAAAGCTAGAAAAGAGACTAAAAGGAGATGTATATCCAGTGGGAGTTAAACTATGGAATGGCACTAACCTAGAATTACAAATGTGCAGCTCATTTTCAGTTTACAAAAAAAGATTTGTAGAGCAATCTTTACAAACTACAAAAGTTCATATTTATTTGTTTTTGTTTGTTGCTGTTCTCTCATATTTATATATAGAAAATAGAAAAAAAATGTCTTTCCTATTATCATTTTCCTATTATCAGATCATCCTTTCTTCCATCTTGATAGTCTCTGATCTATAACCTGCAAGTTTTTTCTCTCCCTCCAGCAGCTTCTCTCCTATTGGACACCGCCGAGATGTCGTCACGCACGGTGAGATTAAAAAATGTTCTTGCGCCCTTGCTGCCGCGGTAACCCCGGGGCAACCCGGCGGCGTGCGGCCTGTTGTGTGCCACCGACCTCGGTGAAAAGCCCTGCGCCCTTGTGCAGCGGCAGCACATACACAATCAATGGGAAAACGGCGCCAGACCGGAAAAACGTTTTTCCGGTCGCCAAGCAACTTGCAACGAATATGCGCGCTGCTCTGCGCCGAGTCTGCGCCCACTCGCCGCCGACTCTGCGCCACCCCGGCGGTGTTGCCGCGTTCTATGTGAAAGTAGCTTAACCCACCTTCAAATCGCATCTCAAAACTTAATGTGTGATTTGTTTCTAATCGTTTATCGTATCTTTTATCTCATGTTTTTTTTTACCCTGTGGTTTTAATTTTTAATTTTCTTGATCTCTATGTTTTATCTTTGTGTCTTTTGCACCAAGCCAGGCCTGGTGATAAATTTGATATTTCATGGTTTGCATTAATGGGCGTGGCCTAACGGCTCAACAGCGCCCCCTAGAATACTTTTCTCTGCTATAACTTTTGAATGGTTTGACATAAAGAGTCGTGGGTGGTGTCATGGGACTCGATATTGACTCCTTTACCATAATTGGTGAAAATTAGCCCCGCCCCTTCTTCTGATTGGTTGTCCCTTTTTTCTGCTATAACTTTTGAATGGTTTGACATAGGAAGTCGTGGGTGGTGTCATTTCTGATATGCTTATGGGGGCAGTGGCCGTGAGTGCGAGGGCCCGTTCATCGCTGCTTGCAGCTTTAATTATTATTATTATTTTATGTGACTGGTGACAATAATGTGTTTTGTTTGTTGGAGAGATGTGTCAGGAGATCGGTTCACATGTAAGGCATTAAACATCCCACCGCACATCCACTTTCATCAAACCAATTGATCAGGATGAACAGTGAATAAAATGACCTTTTCTAGTCTGAGTTAGTGTTTTAATTGTAATTTTCAAATCAAACTTGATTTGTAAAGCCTTTTCATACAACTTGTGCAACACAAAGTGCTTTACATAACTAAAAGACAAAAAACATTCAAGTATACACCTGACAGACGTGCACAGTAAAGACTTTTTATTTAAGTATAGATTTATGATAAAAACATTAACAATAAAATCCCAATGCCCAACAATTGGAGAAATGAGAAACAATTAACATTTAGACGTTGGCAAAAAGTCACAGGCCATTGTAGACCATTACAAAAGGAAAGAAAGGAAGATACTCTCAAATTAAAACAGGAAAAACAACTAAAACACAAGTAAATTTAAAACAGCACAAGTAAAGCAAGGCCAAAAGCAAACTCAGATAAACCAGTTATCAAAATCTAGACCCTGATACCCCTAACTTTATTCTCACAATGTTTCAAAGTTTCTGTAGAGCCAAGGGGGGTTGCTGATGATGATTACATATTTTTAAGACAGCCGGCAGCTGGGCTCTTATTTTACTGTGGACAGGCTTACTTATAGTTGTGATGCTTTAGAAGGGAGAGAACTTTGTCTCCTTCACAACCGAGATCCCCCATCCATTTCTGAACTTCTTTTTCGCTGATTGGAAGAGACATCAATACAGGCACCTTTCCACCATGTTGTTTGCCGTATTCAGCCAGCGACTGGAGTGTTGTCACCACACGGATGATGCCTCTGTGCATCATTGTCAGCTGTGTGTCTGTCATTGCACGCTTGTTCAAGTTCTGTTTAGAGACGTGCTCTGACAGTCTCTGCAAGGTTGCAATAGCCTGAAAAAGAGTTCAAGGAGAATGTGAGACCACAAATACGCATAGTTTGTTCTCATACATTTTTGAATCTGTTATATATTTTATTCTCGTGGTTAAATTGTTTAATAGATTCACATTTTTTTTTCATGATCTCAATTTGGCCTTGCAATATGAACAGTATTAATGATGAAAGTTTTACCTTCAGCAGTGGTTTCATGAAGCTGCTAAGTAGGCCTGATTCCAGAGGGATGTCATAGTTGTCCAGTTTCACAGTGTCTTCTTTATGGTCCTCCAGCCAGTTCATCAACTCCTTCATCTTACTGGTTAGGACTAATAATAAGCTAAGAGATTTATGCAGTCGGTTCCATTTTTCAGCAGCTTCAGGGTCCTGACGGAGAGACTCTAAAACAGCTCTTGCAGCTTTGAAAACAGCATCAATTTCACAAAATTCTTTAATCATTTTGCTGAATTTGGCAACATTTCTCAAAACCCAAGCTGTGGTTTCAGCAGCCGTGGTTCCGGCCTCTGCCGCCTCTGCAGCCGCCTCTGCCGCCCCTTCTGTTGCTGCATCCACTGCTTCTTCTACAACTCCTTCCATTGCAGCGTCTGCAGCCGCCTCTGTAGCCGCCTCTGCGGCTGCCATCACCGCTGCCACTGCCACATCCACTACGATTCCAAGAACTATCCCCATGATGTCGGTGCAGCTAGAACAGACACAAAGGAGATGAGGTTGGATGGTTGGATGGTTTTCTCTGTCAGCGGCCGGATGATAGAGGATGCGAGGGCGCTGCCCTGGTTAAAATCATGAAGAGAAAAACTATCAAGCAATATACAAGAAAGTGCCTGTACGTATCATTTAAATGCGTTCCAGTTAAAATTCAATAAATAGGTTGTTGGCACGAGCCTAGCCCTTCAGTTCACCACAAACTGATTCACATTCTAAATCAATTTTCTAAATAACATGCAAACACTGGTAATTGCTGGAACCGATCAGAGGTCTGAAAAATAAATCTGCTTTAGTGGCAGGACGTTCCAAAACAACTGATAAGTCGCTGTGCTGAGAACGCTGAGATAAGGACTGAACAAGGAGAACAAAGTCAGAGAGAAACTGCAGTGTCATCATCATCATCATCATCATCATCATCATCATCATCATCATCATCATCATCACCCTCACCCCCCCAGAGCCCACCCAGCACTCCAGGGAGTCAGGAGCCCCCACTTCTGGAATTTACTGACAGGATGAAAAGCCTGGTGAATATTGGATTACAACTAACACCGTGCCAAAATCCTTTATCTAACCCCCCACATCACCCAACCCCTCACAAACCACCACCCCGGAAACAGCGGCTGACCAAAAGTCACCGCCCCCCCCTCACCTCCTCTGAACTACCGTATCAGTGATCTCTGATATGTGCCGGGTCCAGGCTGTGATGTCAATATTAACATTGTTCTGTCCCAGGAAAAGTCTGGGCCTCATGGAGTTAAATCAGCTTTCTCTATCCCTGTGATGATAGGTAACAGAAAACGTATCAAACTAGTGAGAAATGAAAAAGTTCAGTTAAATCTGCTAATCTGTTGAGTATAGCATGTCATCCTCGAATCTCACCAGTGTCTCCTGTTAAGGATTTACATTTAGCCCTTTTAAATATCAGGTCTCTGGTTGGCAAATCTTTCTTAATCAATGATTTTATTAACGAGCACAACCTTGATTTTATGTTTTTAACTGAAACTTGGTTAAGTCAGGATAATAGTGCAGCAGTTCTTATTGAGTCAACGCCGCAGAATTTTTGTTTCTTTAGTGAAGCAAGAACACATAGGAGAGGAGGCGGAGTTGCTTTCAATGCAAGAAAATGTCTTACGGTCAATTTGATTCCTTTGAATATGTTGCCTTTCAGTTAAAATCCCCCTGTCGAGCAATCTTAGTGACCATCTACAGACCACCCAAATATGATGCAAGGTTTTTTGATGAGTTTGACAAACTACTGTCAATTGTGTGCATGGATTTTGATTGTGTTGTTTTAGTGGGTGATTTTAACATTCATGTTGATAATCCCAAAGATGGATGTGCTAAGGAACTTTTAAATATTCTGGATAATTTTGGGCTTTCCCAGCATGTCAAAGATTCAACGCATAACCGAGGACATGTTTTAGATTTAATTATTTCCAAAGGTCTTAATATCTCACATGTTGTGGTGAATGATGTTGCTCTGTCTGATCACTACTGTGTTTTGTTTAAAATGACCACTGTTGCCAATCCTATGAAAGGTGAAGCAGAGGTAATCAGAAAGCGTTATATAAATGATAACACCTGTTCACCCAGGGTTTTACACCATCACCAACCCTTCCCTCAGTTCTAGTTGATGACCTTGTTAACAGTTTCAGTTCCAATGTTATGACTGTTATTGATTCTATCGCCCCAATTAAGACCAAAGTTTTGTCCGCGAGGAAAAAGTCACCCTGGAGAAACGCCACACTGGTTAAAGAACAGAGAAGGAAATGTAGACAAGCAGAACGCAGGTGGCGCAAAAACAAACTTCAGGTATATTACAACATTTATAAAGAGAGTCTTCGCAACTATAACCAGAAACTGAATAATGCAAGGCAATCGTATTTTTCAGAGATTATCAATAGAAAAAGTAATAATACTCGCGCACTGTTTTCTGTGGTTGAAAAACTGACAAACCCTGCAGCCTCAAACCCCCTGAACTGATGTCTGAAAAGTCCTGTAATGACTTTGTTGACTTTTTCACAAACAAAATATTACAGATAAGACAAGCAATGTGCTCCACCTCAGGAATGATAACACTCTGGCCTTCCTATCTTGTAGTAAAGCTGGGACAGTTCATCATATTAGATAATACAACCCTAACGGAAACAGTTTCAAAATTAAAGCCCACAACATGCTGTCTTGATATTCTGCCTTCAAACTTTTTTAAAACAGTTTTTAACTGCATAGCACCGGATGTATTGCAGATAATAAATACTTCTCTTCAAACAGGCCAGTTTCCCCAGGCGTTGAAAACTGCAGTAATAAAACCTCTTCTAAAAAAATCAAATCTGGATGCTACAACACTTAGTAACTATAGGCCAATATCAAATGTGGCATTTTAGGGAAAATCATTGAAAAGGTCGTTTTCCAGCAAATCCATGCTTTTATGATGCAAAACAACCTTTTTAACGCATTTCAGTCTGGATTTCGGCCACACCACAGCACTGAGACTGTACTCATCAAAGTCCTAAATGATATTCATCTGAATAATGATGCAGGCAAATCCTCTGTTCTGGTATTATTGGATCTGAGTGCTGCATTCGACACAGTTGATCATAACATTCTTCTCAGCAGACTGGAAAAGTGGGTGGGACTTACCGGCACTGTGCTTCAATGGTTTAAATCTTACTTACAAGATAGGGCCTTTTTTGTGTCAATAGGAAACCAAGAGTCTAAGAGAACCAAGATCACATGTGGGGTTCCTCAAGGGTCCATTCTCGGACCGCTTCTATTCAACATCTATATGTTACCCCTAGCTCAGATCACAACATTTCCTACCATACTTATGCCGATGACACACAGCTTTATATTTCAGTGTCACCACATGACTACAGTTCCCTACTCTCATTGAGTAACTGTATTCACCAAATTAATGAGTGGATGTGCCAGAATTTTCTCCAGCTAAATGCAGAAAAGACAAAGGTGATCATTTTTGGCGCTAAAAACGAAAGGGAACAGATCAGCGCTCACCTTGGCTCCATGTCATTGACCGCTACAAATCAAGCCAGAAATATGGGTGTAATTATTGACTCAGACCTGAACTTCAACAGCCATCTAAAGTTTATCACTAAATCTGCCTATTACCACCTAAAAAAACATTGCTAGAATTAAGGGTATTCTGTCTAAACAAGACATGGAAAAACTTATTCATGCATTCATTTTCAGTAGGTTGGATTATTGCAATGGCATCTTTACAGGTCTGAACAAAAAATCTATCAGGCAGCTACAGCTGATCCAGAACGATCCGCCAGAGTCCTTACAAACACCAGGAAACTGGACCACATTACACCAGGAAACTGGACCATATTACACCAGGAAACTGGACCACATTACACCAGGAAACTTGACCGTATTACACCATGAAACTGGACCATATTACACCAGGAAACTGGACCACATTACACCAGGAAACTGGACCACATTACACCAGGAAACTGGACCACATTACACCAGGAAACTGGACCATATTACACCAGGAAACTGGACCACATTACACCAGGAAACTGGACCATATTACACCAGGAAACTGGACCATATTACACCAGGAAACTGGACCATATTACACGAGGAAACTGGACCACATTACACCAGGAAACTGGACCACATTACACCAGGAAACTGGACCACATTACACCAGGAAACTGGACCACATTACACCAGGAAACTGGACCACATTACACCAGGAAACTGGACCACATTACACCAGGAAACTGGACCACATTACACCAGGAAACTGGACCATATTACACCAGGAAACTGGACCACATTACACCAGGAAACTGGACCATATTACACCAGGAAACTGGACCATAATACACCAGGAAACTTGACCATATTACACCAGGAAACTGGACCATATTACACCAGGAAACTGGACCATGTTACACCAGGAAACTGGACCATATTACACCAGGAAACTGGACCATATTACACCAGGAAACTGGACCACATTACACCAGGAAACTGGACCATATTACACCAGGAAACTGGACCACATTACACCAGGAAACTGGACCATATTACACCAGGAAACTGGACCACATTACACCAGGAAACTGGACCACATTACACCAGGAAACTGGACCATATTACACCAGGAAACTGGACCACATTACACCAGGAAACTGGACCACATTACACCAGGAAACTGGACCATATTACACCAGGAAACTGGACCATATTACACCAGGCAACTGGACCATATTACACCAGGAAACTGGACCACATTACACCAGGAAACTGGACCATATTACACCAGGAAACTGGACCATATTACACCAGGAAACTGGACCATATTACACCAGGAAACTGGACCATGTTACACCAGGAAACTGGACCAGGAAACTGGACCACATTACACCAGGAAACTGGACCATATTACACCAGGAAACTGGACCATATTACACCAGGAAACTGGACCATATTACACCAGGAAACTGGACCACATTACACCAGGAAACTGGACCATATTACACCAGGAAACTGGACCATATTACACCAGGAAACTGGACCACATTACACCAGGAAACTGGACTATATTACACCAGGAAACTGGACCACATTACACCAGGAAACTGGACCATATTACACCAGGAAACTGGACCACATTACACCAGGAAACTGGACCATATTACACCAGGAAACTGGACCATATTACACCAGGAAACTGGACCATATTACACCAGGAAACTGGACCATATTACACCAGGAAACTGGACCACATTACACCAGGAAACTGGACCACATTACACCAGGAAACTGGACCATATTACACCAGGAAACTGGACCACATTACACCAGGAAACTGGACCATATTACACCAGGAAACTGGACCACATTACACCAGGAAACTGGACCATATTACACCAGGAAACTGGACCATATTACACCAGGAAACTGGACCAGGAAACTGGACCATATTACACCAGGAAACTGGATCATATTACACCAGGAAACTGGACCACATTACACCAGGAAACTGGATCATATTACACCAGGAAACTGGACCATATTATACCAGGAAACTGGACCATATTACACCAGGAAACTGGAACATATTACACCAGGAAACTGGACCATATTACACCAGGAAACTGGACCATATTACACCAGGAAACTGGACCATATTACACCAGGAAACTGGACCACATTATACCAGGAAACTGGACCATATTACACCAGGAAACTGGACCATATTACACCAGGAAACTGGACCATATTATACCAGGAAACTGGACCATATTACACCAGGAAACTGGACCACATTACACCAGGAAACTGGACCACATTACACCAGGAAACTGGACCATAATACACCAGGAAACTGGACCACATTACACCAGGAAACTGGACCATATCACACCAGGAAACTGGACCATATTACACCAGGAAACTGGACCACATTACAACAGGAAACCGGACCATATTACACCAGGAAACTGGACCACATTACACCAGGAAACTGGACCATATTACACCAGGAAACTGGACCATGTTAGACCAGGAAACTGGACCACATTACACCAGGAAACTGGACCATATTACACCAGGAAACTGCACCATATTACACCAGGAAACTGGACCATATTACACCAGGAAACTGGACCACATTACACCAGGAAACTGGACCATATTACACCAGGAAACTGGACCATATTACACCAGGAAACTGGACCATATTACACCAGGAAACTGGACCATATTACACCAGGAAACTGGACCACATTACACCAGGAAACTGGACCATATTACACCAGGAAACTGGACCACATTACACCAGGAAACTGGACCACATTACACCAGGAAACTGGACCATATTACACCAGGAAACTGGACCACATTACACCAGGAAACTGGACCATATTACACCAGGAAACTGGACCATATTACACCAGGAAACTGGACCATGTTACACCAGGAAACTGGACCAGGAAACTGGACCATATTACACTAGGAAACTGGACCATATTACACCAGGAAACTGGACCATATTACACCAGGAAACTGGACCACATTACACCAGGAAACTGGACCATGTTACACCAGGAAACTGGACCATATTACACCAGGAAACTGGACCATATTACACCAGGAAACTGGACCAGGAAACTGGACCATATTACACCAGGAAACTGGATTATATTACACCAGGAAACTGGACCATATTACACCAGGAAACTGGACCATATTACACCAGGAAACTGGACCATATTACACCAGGAAACTGGACCATATTACACCAGGAAACTGGACCATATTACACCAGGAAACTGGACCACATTACACCAGGAAACTGGACCACATTACACCATGAAACTGGACCATATTACACCAGGAAACTGGACCACATTACACCAGGAAACTGGACCATATTACACCAGGAAACTGGATTATATTACACCAGGAAACTGGACCATATTACACCAGGAAACTGGACCATATTACACCAGGAAACTGGACCATGTTACACCAGGAAACTGGACCATATTACACCAGGAAACTGGATTATATTACACCAGGAAACTGGACCATATTACACCAGGAAACTGGACCATATTACACCAGGAAACTGGACCATATTACACCAGGAAACTGGATTATATTACACCAGGAAACTGGACCATATTACACCAGGAAACTGGACCATATAACACCAGGAAACTGGACCACATTACACCAGGAAACTGGACCACATTACACCAGGAAACTGGACCACATTACACCAGGAAACTGGACCACATTACACCAGGAAACTGGACCATATTACACCAGGAAACTGGACCATATTACACCAGGAAACTGGACCATATTACACCAGGAAACTGGACCATATTACATCAGGAAACTGGACCATATTACACCAGGAAACTGGACCATATTACACCAGGAAACTGGACCATATTACACCAGGAAACTGGACCATATTACACCAGGAAACTGGACCATATTACACCAGGAAACTGGACCATATTACACCAGGAAACTGGACCACATTACAACAGGAAACTGGACCATATTACACCAGGAAACTGGACCATATTACACCAGGAAACTGGACCATATTACACCAGGAAACTGGACCAGGAAACTGGACCACATTACACCAGGAAACTGGACCATATTACACCAGGAAACTGGACCATATTACACCAGGAAACTGGACCACATTACACCAGGAAACTGGACCATATTACACCAGGAAACTGGACCATATTACACCAGGAAACTGGACCACATTACACCAGGAAACTGGACCACATTACACCAGGAAACTGGACCATATTACACCAGGAAACTGGACCAGGAAACTGGACCAGGAAACTGCACCATATTACACCAGGAAACTGGACCATATTACACCAGGAAACTGGATTATATTACACCAGGAAACTGGACTATATTACACCAGGAAACTGGACCAGGAAACTGGACCATATTACACCAGGAAACTGGACCATATTACACCAGGAAACTGGACCACATTACACCAGGAAACTGGACCATATTACACCAGGAAACTGGACCATATTACACCAGGAAACTGGACTATATCACACCAGGAAACTGGACCATATTACACCAGGAAACTGGACTATATTACACCAGGAAACTGGACCACATTACACCAGGAAACTGGACCATATTACACCAGGAAACTGGACCACATTACACCAGGAAACTGGACCACATTACACCAGGAAACTGGACCACATTACACCAGGAAACTGGACCATATTACACCAGGAAACTGGACCATATTACACCAGGAAACTGGACCACATTACACCAGGAAACTGGACCATATTACACCAGGAAACTGGACCACATTACACCAGGAAACTGGACCATATTACACCAGGAAACTGGACCAGGAAACTGGACCATATTACACCAGGAAACTGGACCATATTACACCAGGAAACTGGACCATATTACACCAGGAAACTGGACCATATTACACCAGGAAACTGGACCACATTACACCAGGAAACTGGACCATATTACACCAGGAAACTGGACCACATTACACCAGGAAACTGGACCATATTACACCAGGAAACTGGACCATATTACACCAGGAAACTGGACCACATTACACCAGGAAACTGGACCAGAAAACTGGACCATATTACACCAGGAAACTGGACCATATTACACCAGGAAACTGGACCATATTACACCAGGAAACTGGACCATGTTACACCAGAAAACTGGACCATATTACACCAGGAAACTGGACCATATTACACCAGGAAACTGGACCATATTACACCAGGAAACTGGACCATATTACACCAGGAAACTGGACCATGTTACACCAGGAAACTGGACCACATTACACCAGGAAACTGGACCACATTACACCAGGAAACTGGACCACATTACACCAGGAAACTGGACCACATTACACCAGGAAACTGGACCATATTACACCAGGAAACTGGACCATATTACACCAGGAAACTGGACCACATTACACCAGGAAACTGGACCATATTACACCAGGAAACTGGACCATATTACACCAGGAAACTGGACCATATTACACCAGGAAACTGGACCACATTACACCAGGAAACTGGACCACATTACACCAGGAAACTGGACCACATTACACCAGGAAACTGGACCACATTACACCAGGAAACTGGACCATGTTACACCAGGAAACTGGACCATATTACACCAGGAAACTGGACCACATTACACCAGGAAACTGGACCACATTACACCAGGAAACTGGACCATATTACACCAGGAAACTGGACTATATTACACCAGGAAACTGGACCACATTACACCAGGAAACTGGACCATGTTACACCAGGAAACTGGACCATATTACACCAGGAAACTGGACCACATTACACCAGGAAACTGGACCATATTACACCAGGAAACTGGACCATATTACACCAGGAAACTGGACCACATTACACCAGGAAACTGGACCATGTTACACCAGGAAACTGGACCATATTACACCAGGAAACTGGACCACATTACACCAGGAAACTGGACCATATTACACCAGGAAACTGGACCACATTACACCAGGAAACTGGACCATATTACACCATGAAACAAACTGGACCACATTACACCAGGAAACTGGACCATATTACACCAGGAAACTGGACCACATTACACCAGGAAACTGGACCACATTACAACAGGAAACCGGACCATATTACACCAGGAAACTGGACCACATTACACCAGGAAACTGGACCATATTACACCAGGAAACTGGACCACATTACACCAGGAAACTGGACCATATTACACCAGGAAACTGGACCATATTACACCAGGAAACTGGACCATATTACACCAGGAAACTGGACCATATTACACCAGGAAACTGGACCACATTACACCAGGAAACTGGACCATATTACACCAGGAAACTGGACCATATTACACCAGGAAACTGGACCATATTACACCAGGAAACTGGACCACATTACACCAGGAAACTGGACCATATTACACCAGGAAACTGGACCATATTACACCAGGAAACTGGACCATATTACACCAGGAAACTGGACCATATTACACCAGGAAACTGGACCATATTACACCAGGAAACTGGACCATATTACACCAGGAAACTGGACCATATTACACCAGGAAACTGGACCATATTACACCAGGAAACTGGACCAGGAAACTGGACCATATTACACCAGGAAACTGGACCACATTACACCAGGAAACTGGACCACATTACACCAGGGAACTGGACCACATTAGACCAGGAAACTGGACCATATTACACCAGGAAACTGGACCATATTACACCAGGAAACTGGACCATATTACACCAGGAAACTGGACCACATTACACCAGGAAACTGGACCAGGAAACTGGACCATATTACACCAGGAAACTGGACCACATTACACCAGGAAACTGGACCACATTACACCAGGGAACTGGACCACATTAGACCAGGAAACTGGACCATATTACACCAGGAAACTGGACCATATTACACCAGGAAACTGGACCATATTACACCAGGAAACTGGACCACATTACACCAGGAAACTGGACCACATTACACCAGGAAACTGGACCATATTACACCAGGAAACTGGACCATATTACACCAGGAAACTGGACCACATTACACCAGGAAACTGGACCATATTACACCAGGAAACTGGACCATATTACACCAGGAAACTGGACCACATTACACCAGGAAACTGGACCATATTACACCAGGAAACTGGACCATATTACACCAGGAAACTGGACCACATTACACCAGGAAACTGGACCATATTACACCAGGAAACTGGACCATATTACACCAGGAAACTGGACCATATTACACCAGGAAACTGGACCATATTACACCAGGAAACTGGACCATATTACACCAGGAAACTGGACCATGTTAGACCGGTCATGAAATCGCTACATTGGCTTCCAGTGAGTCAAAGGATAGAGTTTAAAATCTTCCTGCTGGTCTACAAAGACCTGAATGGTCTTGGACCAAAATACATGCTGGATCTGTTAGTTCCTATGAAGCTCCCAGACCCCTGAGCTTCATCTGGATCTGTTAGTTCCTATGAAGCTCCCAGACCCCTGAGCTTCATCTGGATCTGTTAGTTCCTATGAAGCTCCCAGACCCCTCAGGTTCATCTGGATCTGTTAGTTCCTATGAAGCTCCCAGACCCCTGAGGTTCATCTGGATCTGTTAGTTCCTATGAAGCTCCCAGACCCCTGAGCTTCATCTGGATCTGTTAGTTCCTATGAAGCTCCCAGACCCCTGAGGTTCATCTGGATCTGGTTTGTTGTGGTTCCAGAACCAGAACCAAGCAAGGTGAGGCAGCGTTCAGTTATTCTGCTCCTCACCGGTGGAACAAACTTCCTGTAGACCTGAGGTCTGCTCCAACTGTAGATCCTTTAAATCAGGGTTAAAAACATTACTGTTTACTCAAGCGTATCCCTAAATTAAACTTACCTGCTGTATTCTACTGCCCTTATTTTTAACAGCTTGTGCTTTTTATTATTTTACTTCTTTTCTTATCATCTTATTCATTATTGTATTCAATCTTATTTGTTATTTACTGTCTTATTATGTCTTGCCGCTTTTAATGTCAATGTAAAGCACTTTGAATTACCTTGTGTTGAATTGTGCTATAAAAATAAATTTGCCTTGCCTTGCCTTGCCTTTAGTGTGTTCACCAAATGTATGTTTTGGAGAGATGGCAGCCAACTAACTTTCATTTCTAGAAGTCTGGACACTTAACCACCTAAAGCCTGAGCACTGAGACAGGAACAGTTACAGTCTAAAGTTCCTCTCTGCATCGGCCTGTCTATAAGTTTGTGTTTGTGCAGATTAAAGAAACAATCAATGAAAGACAAACACATCATGACAGCCTAAAACACAACTAAAACAACTGCAGAATAAACCTGCAAATAATAAATGTGTCTTGTAGACTCTCATGTCTCAAAAAAGTGATGTCAAATTTAGAAATGACTAACAGTGTTCAGTTAAACCAGTTTCAGAAACTAACTCGTACTTGGAATATGTTACCATGGTAACGGTGAGTATTCTTTAAATAATAGGTCTTTAGCATCTTGTTTTTTTGTTTTATTGGTTATAAGAAATTATTGAACTTTCTGTATATTTCCGCTCACAACTTTGAAAGTAAAACAGGAAATGAGGCAAAAGTACAAGTGATGTAAAAATAAAACCAGGACAATATTCTGTCTTCTGCAGAGTGACAGGCAATATAAAGACTAGCTCTGAGACAACAAGTGATATACAAATACTCACAATGTGAATAGGACAGATAAAGTTGGAGAGGAAGGAAGCAGCAAGAGTCTACGATCAAACTGAAGACAAATAGTTGAACCTCTTCTTTTATAGTTAAAACAGGAGGAGCAAGAAGTACGGAGGGCATGAGGAAACACACACACACACACATAAGGAGACACACACAGATACACGCGCCGACATATACGTCATCATACTAATTTACGTTACCATGGTAACAGCAGCAGCAAAATTGTTGTTTTTTCCAGTGATGACTCTTGTTTTAAGTGTAATGAGATTATTTTTGACTAAAAATGAGGCATTTTAACTAGAAATAAGACAAATATTCTTGTTAAGATTCTGAGTTTCTGCAGTGTGTGTGTGATTAACCCTGATTAAATACACCGAGCTAATTGATGGTATCACTGCTCCCCCTAGTGGACAGATCCATAAACACATTTGATACAATAACACAAATGGCTCTTACATTTAGTTCATTACTGAAGTTTAGTTCATAAAATCTACACGACTTTATTATATAATCATTAACTGTAACCTGTTGTGATGAATGTTTTTATGTGTCATCTTTAATGTCACTATTTGAAATGTACACATTATAATTGTTTTAACACAAGGAGCATTTCTTAAATATGGTGTGTGAAGTAAAGTAGCAGTTATATATCAGTGTGTGTTTTCATTGTCTGAATATGGTGTACATATATATATATATATATATATATATATATATACATATATATATATATATATATATATATATATATATATATATATATATATATATATATATATATATATATACAGGGCTGCACATAAGTGGGCCGCCAGAGCGCATGTGCCGTCAAAATCCACAGTGCGCTGTCAATCCTGTGCTGCGAAGCGCTTTTGCGTACCAACAGCTGGGGCTCATATTATTGGGTGTGGGCAGACCAGAATACTAATATTAGGCAAGGCAAGGCAAGGCAAGGCAAGGCAAATTTATTTGTATAGCACAATTCAACACAAGGTAATTCAAAGTGCTTTACATTGACATTAAAAGCGGCAAGACATAATTAGACAGTATTAAAACATCTATTGGGAGAGCTTTTCCCCAGAACTGCCACTCAAAGTTGGTACTGGCCAATCACAGCGCGTCCTTACTCCCCCTCCATGCTCGTTGGGCAGGAAGAGAGGTAAGGATCAGCTTTACTGAACAAACCCCGACACCTCTCGTCAAAATGTCCAAGAAGCAAGCGCCATTAAGTAATTATTTTGGCGTTCCACCACCACCAACTACAAAGAGACGCCAAACTGAACCACTATCCGTGGATAGAAACAGGAAACGTGTGTTCGCCGAGAAGTGGCTGCATGATGTTACGCGGCGACGCGTACCGTACGTTCACGCTCCCGCGTATCGTACGCCGTAAGCTCTGCGTTGGTGCAACGCAGAACCATAAATCAGCCAGTGTCCGTCACTGCGTGCAGCAGTTACCTGCAGCAAGACGCTGCTCTCTGATTATGGATCACAGTTTATGAAAACCCCAAATAAAAAATAAATTAGAGAATATTTTATGAAATCAATAAACAATTCCATCATCAAAATTGTAACAAATAAAGGTTCAACATATCTTGCTTTGCATGTAATAAGACTAGGTAATATATTAGTTTCACCTTTTAAGTTGAATTATTGAAATAGATTAACTTTTACACCATATTCTAGTTGAATTATTGAAATAAGTTAACTTTTACACCATATTCTAGTTGAATCATTGAAATAAATTAACTTTTACACCATATTCTAGTTGAATTATTGAAATAAATGAACTTTTACACCATATTCTAGTTGAATTATTGAAATAGATTAACTTTTACACCATATTCTAGTTGAATTATTGAAATAAGTTAATTTTACACCAAATTCTAGTTGAATTATTGAAATAAGTTAACTTTTACACCAAATTCTAGTTGAATTATTGAAATAAGTTAATTTTACACCAAATTCTAGTTGAATTATTGAAATAAGTTAACTTTTACACCATATTCTTCACCTGTAGCAATATTCTACACCTTGGCTGATGTGGACATACAGAGCATAGGAGGATATTTCAGCTGCTATATGGTTGTCTGTCTGTACAGTCATGCAAGTTCAATGCTATTAAAGAACACGTTTTCTTCATATAAATAAACACATTTTTATGCAGTTTAGAAGTTTTGGGGCTTTTTTTTGGCTCCTGTGCTGCTGAAATCAGGGCGTCCTTTATTTCTATGTGCAAAATATGCCATGAGCATCCCAATCTGGCCGATAAAAACTGTAACTTTTATACTGACTCTACAGACTAACACGCACCATAATTTGTTGATTCATCTTTATACTTTATAATAAATATGGTTTTGCCTATAACTTATTCCTGCATCCCTCTTTTATCGATCCGGCGAGACGGGTCACCGCGTTTTTGGAGCCCCAAGTCACTTATCCAGGGGCTCCTCTGAGCACCAGACCAAAATCATTATGTGCAGCCCTGTATATATATATATATATATATATATATATATATATATATATATATATATATATATAGGCCTTTTAACGTTAAGTTTATGCATAAAAGGAAGAAGACTGGACTATCAACAAGAACGCAGTGATTTGTAGATTTGGTAAAAAAAGAATGTTCCTCTCTGTTCTGCCCTGTGTTCAGGTGCATTTATAAATTATAATATAATAGTAGATTTTGTACAACAGCGCCCCCGTGTGGCCCCTAGCAGCATTAACTGTAGAGTAATTTCCTCAGAATGAACGAGGCCCAGAAGAGAGCACATGCTGCTGTTTCTCCTGCTGCAGTTTATCTTTAACATTGTTGCCTTGGACACTATTTGTCCGTTAGTGTTTTGTTTTGTTGATTTTTAGATATGACTTGCATATTATATTTGCTGAAAATTTGTTTTGCTGCAAATTCAGTCTAAGAGTGACTTAATTGATGGCTAGCATAGCTTTGCCCTATGACTCAACATTTTTTAACCTCAGTTACATTTCTTAGTCATGTCAGTGAATATTGTTTAGATTCTGATTTGTGTTTGCATTTTGTTCTTTATTACAGTTTTACAGTAAATTGTGGATCTTCAATAAATGTGCAAGAGGACTTCAATTCAATTCAATTCAATTTTATTTATATAGCGTCTAATACAACAGATGTCTCTAGACGCTTTCCAGAGATCCAGAACATGAACATAAACATAAACATAAACATGAACCCCCGAGCAGTTATTATATAAACAATGGCAGGTAAAAACTCCCCTAGTGGGAGAAAAACCTTAAGCCAAACAGTGGCAAGAAAAACTCTCCTTTAGGAGGGAAGAAACCTTGAGCAGGACCAGGCTCATAAGGGGGGACCCTCCTGCCGAGGGCCAGACTGGGGGTCAGGGACGGCAACAGCACAGCAGGCAGGTGGAAGCAGCAACGGGATGACCAGGGGTGGGGACAGCAGGCCAGCACACAGCTCCCGAAGCTCCGGCCCAATCATCAGTCCCAGGTTGGGGTGCAGGGTCGGGGAAAGGTTGAGAAGGGGCAGGGCCAGGGAGAGGAGTCTTGACGGACAAACCTCTCCCCCGCCCAAAAGGGGCCGTTACCCTGCCCCCCTTACTCCCACACTGCAGGATCCGGTGTTTTGCATTCAGAGATGCTCTTCGCCACCGACAGAGGATGCTGCACCAAGAAAAAAGAGAAGAAAAAAGGGGGTGGGGGGGGGCAGCACAAGAAACTACAGGAGCGACTCTAACACACTAGAGTTTACACTACCTAGAGATTTACCAACACCAGCTAGAGGTTTACTAAACACTAACTATAGGCTTTACTAAACACTGAAGGGGATGGATCCTCCAATATGATAGGGTGGACAATATGACAGGGTGGACGATATGACAAGGTGGACGATATGACAGGGTGGACGATATGACAAGGTGGATGATATGACAGGGTGGACGATATGACAGGGTGGACAATATGACAGGGTGGACAATATGACAGGGTGGACAATATGACAGGGTGGACACTATTTTAAGGGACGCACATAAACTCTTCTTTTTTATTAAATATAAATAAGATTTTTATTACCAAATGATCAAAACACTTAAGATGAGTAATATCTTATTTAACAACATAATAACATGAAAACGAAATGAGATATTTTATGATTGGACTTTATTTTACCCACATTGAAATTGAACGAGCAAAATAGCATCCTCTTATAAAAACCTGAAGAAAATCTAGAAAATGTATCTAAAGAGCCGAGTAATGCTTTTTTAGGAATATAAAAACTTATCCCAATATTAAGTTAACATGACACATGAATTATGTATGTACAGGACACCAAAAGGCCCTTCAGTGATATTGACCTATATATATATATATATATATATATATATATATATATAAAGTCGTGTAGATTTTATGAACTAAACTTCAGTAATGAACTAAATGTAAGAGCCATTTGTGTTATTGTATCAAATGTGTTTATGGATCTGTCCACTAGGGGGAGCAGTGATACCATCAATTAGCTCGGTCTATTTAATCAGAGTTAATCACACACACTGCAAAAACTCAGAATCTTAACAAGAATATTTGTCTTATTTCCAGTTAAAATGTCTCATTTTTAGTCAAAAATAATCTAATTACACTTAGAACAAGACTCGCTGGAAAAAACAACAATTTTCATACAATTTTCGTACAGCACTGGCCAATCAACCTTATCAATCATAGATCTATACAGATGATCTAGTGGTATTGTCTCCGTACAGTGCTGGCCAATCAACCTTTCTTTGGCAGGAGAAGTATTAGAGGTTGTAAAGAAGTTTAAATACCTGGGCCACATAATCAGGGAGGATTTCAGTGACGATGATGATTTGCAGCGTCAGAGCTGTAAACTATATGGCCAAGTTAAAATGCTGTAAGTTTCACATGTACGGATAATGTTAAAACAGCACTGTTTAAAACATATTACACTCCGCTATACACCGCTCACTTGTGCTGCCGTTATACCAGTGCTAAAATGAAAAAGCTACAGGTGACAGACAACGATGCCCTTAGAATGTTTCTAAAACTCTCTAGACCAGCGGTCGGCAACACAAAATGTTTTAGATCCATATTGGACCAAAAACACAAAAAACAAATGTGTCTGGAGCCGCAAAAAATGAAAAGTCTTGTATCAGCCTTAGAATGAAGAAACACATGCTGCATGTTTCTATATTAGTTAGAACTGGGGGGAGATTTATTTTTCAAAATGTCGAGATTAATGTTGAAGTACAATCTTGAGAAAAAAGTCGAAATGTTGAGAAAAAAGTCAAAATGTTGAGAAAAAAGTCAAAATTTCGTGAAAAAAGTCAAAATTTCGTGAAAAAAGTCTAAATGTTATTCTATTATAATTATTTAACTTTAAAACACCTCCACCCAGTTTAAATGTTATTCTATTATAATTATTTAACTTTAAAACACCTCTACCTAGTTTAAAGGTTATATTATTATAAATATTTAACTTTAAAACACCTCTACCTAGTTTAAATGTTATCTTATCATAATTATTTAACTTTAAAACACCTCTACCTAGGGCCCTCCCGGGGTTCGTAGAGGATGGCAATGCCCAGGACTGTCACTTAGGTAGGAGCACGGGGTGGTAAAAATAGGAAAAAACCGGGATAAAAATATTAAAAAAAAAAAAAACTAGGTAGAGGTGTTTTAAAGTTAAATAATTATAATAATACAACCTTTAAACTAGGTAGAGGTGTTTTAAAGTTAAATAATTATAATAGAATAACGTTTAAACTAGGTAGAGGTGTTTTAAAGTTAAATAATTATAATAATACAACCTTTAAACAAGGTAGAGGTGTTTTAAAGTTAAATAATTATAATAGAATAACATTTAAACTAGGTGGAAGTGTGTAGAAGTAAAGTAATTAAAATAAAATCAAATGTAACTGAGGTAGAGATCTCTGAAGGTTCATCTCTACCTCATTTAATTCTCATGAACGCCCCAGTGAGTCATCAACGCCGTAAAGTTTCTAAGAGTTGGTGTTTGATTCAGCTGAAATTATGCAAATGTTGCTGTTTCTTATGCTTGTGCACCCACACGTGCACAAGCACAGCATCACTCAGTCGCTTCAGCTTCAGTCTGACCCTTATAAGGCTGGCAGGGTGGAGAGGCTGACGGGCCACACCTGGCTGCAGCTCCTCCACCCTGCCACATTTACATTCAACTGTCCTTTATATATTCTTTTATTTCTTTTCAATATGGTGTTAGAATCTCTGTATTTGTATGTTACACTTGTTCTTAATTTCTTTCATTGTATTTAAAGATTTAAAAAAATGCAATAATATCCACTTTAGAGGGGTTTTAAAGTTAAATAAATATAATGATATAACCTTTAAACGGTTCAAAAGTTAAATAAATATAATAATATAACCTTTAAACTGTTAAAAAGTTAAATAAATATAATAATATAACCTTTAAACTGATAAAAGGTTCAATAAATATAATAATATAAACTTTAAATGGTTCAAAAGTTAAATAAATATAATAATATAACCTTTAAACTGATAAAAGGTTCAATAAATATAATAATATAAACTTTAAACGGTTCAAAAGTTAAATAAATATAATAATATATCCTTTAAACTGTTAAAAAGTTCAATAAATACAATAATATAACCTTTAAACTGATAAAAGGTTCAATAAATATAATAATATAATCTTTAAACTATTGAAAAGTTAAATAAATATAATAATATAAACTTTAAACTGATAAAAAGTTAAAGAAATATAATAATATAATCTTTAAACTATTGAAAAGTTAAATAAATATAATACAAAACCCAATGAAACATTTGTTATTTGAGCAGGAAATGAAACAAAGTACTAACATAAATCTGTTTAAAAAGAGATTATTTATAAAGAGGTAAATGGAAGAGGAAATGGGTTAACATGGAGTGTGTTAAACAAATAAAACAGAGAAAAATTGTATATTATCCTCGCTTAAGATATGTTTAGATATTTATGTGGATATTTATGTAGTTTATATTATATGTTGAGAGGGATAGTTATAATTATGTAATAAATGTTATATATTTATTATGTATGTAGCATATATTTATATATATATATATATATATTTATGTAGTTTATATTATATGTTGAGAGTGATAGTTATAATTATGTAATATATGTTATATATTTATTATGTATGTAGCATATATTTATATTTATGTAGTTTATATCGTGTATATTCATATAGATTTATATAATATTTCTATTTTCTAGATATTGATATAATATTTATGTAATATTTATATTTTCTATAAACTTGGATAATGTTGTAATAATAGGCATGTTTATGTGGTATTTATATAGACTATATTTATATGGATATTGCGTAGATATAATAAAAGCAATAATGTAAATTCATAGAGTTATAAAGGGGTAGGAACCAGGAACAAGTGTAAACTTCTTCTTCTCCTTTTCCAACCTATTTGCATTTGTTACTTATTAAAGGAGCTCAAACATCGACTCCATAAAAGAACAGAATAGAATAATATACTTTATTATCAGTGTACCTGGGGACAGTGAGACTTAAAGCAGCATCACCTCTCCAGTGCAAGACAAATAAGAAACAATAGTGCAAACAATAAGAAATATAAGAATATAAGAGATATAAATAATATCAAAAATATAAAAAAAACAAATGAAAAACAAACTTTAAACTTTCTCTTAATCAAAAGGAGATCAAAACTATTAATATCTGTGCTCATTTTAAAGTTTTCTTGTAAATTCGTATCCCTCTTCATGTTTTTGTGAAATAAAGTCAAAAAAAAAGAACTTAGGTAATTTATATTTTACATTTTACTTATTCACTCATTTTTGTGTCATTCTTCCTACTTCTGTTAATCTTTACTGGACATGTATATTTATATTTTGTTACATATGTATTGGAGCAATTGTCTGATGTTCTTTGTATAAACTTCTTCTCAATAAAACAATTAAACTGCTGCTCCGGTTAAATTACACCGTGAAAACTTACAGAGCACGAACGTTTAACTGAATATTCATTTACGACAAGAGTTTGAAAAGTAAGTAACAGCAATGTAGACACTGCACATTCAACACTTAATAAATACATTTGACAAGGACACGTAGTTCAGGAGGGGGGGGGTCGGTGTCAATCGATACTTGGCCCTCCCCTCCCTGTTTTTATGGCATTAATCACATGCACTCACCACCAGGGGCGGGAGGGGGGCCCACATCACCCGCGTTCCCTCACCGGCCTGGGATAGGTGGGTCGGGGTACCCGGGCCCAGCGGGGCTCGCCGTGCAGCCTGGGGTGCCTTCTGGCGGTGCTGGACCCCCCGGGGAGGGAAACAGTGCTGGACCCACCCGGGGAGGGGGAAACGGTGCTGGACCCCCCGGGGAGGGGGAAACGGTGCTGGACCCCCCCGGGGAGGGGGAAACGGTGGTGGACCCACCCGGGGAGGGAAACGGTGCTGGACCCCCCCGGGGAGGGGGAAACGGTGCTGGACCCCCCGGGGAGGGGGAAACGGTGCGTGATTGTGTGTCTGTGTCGGTGAGAATGCGGTATGGAAGGGTCCTGCCATGGAGGATTTGAGCCTCCATTGGCAGGACAACAAAACTTAATAATTTATCAATATTATATCATACAAAGATGGTTATTATTATTATTATTATTATTATTAGTATTATTAGTATTATTATTATTATGTTTAGTATATCATATTATTATTAGTATAGATATCGGATAGATGAATGGATGAATGAATGGGATGTCTGGGTCTGGGGCCCTCCGTTGTCGGGCCTGCGCGAGTGTCACCCTGTTGGGGGGGTTCCCTCTCTCCGGGCCCGTCTCCGGTCCCCCCCGCTGCCTCTGCGGCGGGGCGACCCTCTGGTCTTGGAGGGCCACTTTCGTGGGGGACGGGTGCGCCTGCTCGCGCCGGGGCGGCTCTGTCTCTCCGGGCCGGCCTGCCGGGTGGGGGTCGTTGGCCTGGAGGGTGAGGGCCTCCTGGCCGCGTGTCCGGCCCGGACCGGGTGGCCGGGGATTGCCTGGGTCGCGGTCCGCCGCCGTGGGATCCCTGGCTGCTTCTTCTCGTGCCGTGGGGCCCCCTCGGCCGCCGCCGGGTGGGGGGGTGGGGGGGGGGCCTCGCAGGCGGTGGGTTGCCTCCCTCCTACTTCTCCCCTCTGTGGGGTTGCTGGTGGCCTGGGTTCCGGGCTCTTCCGTGTCGGCCTCTGGTCTCGCGGGTGGCGGGGTTGCTCCCCCCCCTCCCCCACTATAGATACACTTCAGGTGGAACTTTGTTTGGTTTATTACACACACGTACGCATACACACACACACACACACACACACACACACACACACACACACACACACACACACACACACACACACACACGCATGATCATATACATACTCGCATACACACACATAGACATACACACTGGCTTTTTCACCTGCATGCTGGCTCTCTAAAAGCCCCCCCTGTCTAACGCCATTACTTGTCCCAAATGTAGCAGAGACAGCATTTCCCCATTTGATCTGCATGCTCTGGTTAGAGTACCAATAGGACAGGATCCTTATAAAGGTGCCAGGCACTCCTCTCTGATGTAACTTTAAAAACAATTTAAAATGATTTATGCGATCAAATGCCTTTGATGCATCTATGAAACCAATGAGTACAGTAGAATTATGTCTTCTGTAATTTTCCACCACCTCCTTCAGAGCATAAATACATAAATCAGTACTATGTTTAGCCTTAAAGCCAAACTGGTTAGCAGAGGTGCATAGATATACAGATAGTCTGTCAAGTAATATTCTCTCAAAAACCTTCGACAACACACTGGCTAGAGCAATTGGCCGATAATTATCCATACACCCCACCCGGCCCACTTTATCCTTGATGATAGGTACCAAGGTAACGGACAACATGGAGTCTGGTAATACACCATGACACATAAAGCCTGTAAAACAAATAGCAAGGAGAACTGCTGCCCTCGGGCTTGCTAATTTAAAATGCTCTGCAGACATTTCATCTGGACCACAAGCCTTAGCATCAGCTAGCTCTGAGATGGCATGAAACACTTCCTTAGCTGTGATTTGCATAGTGTCTGAATTTACAATCTCACCTACTATGTAGGGGTCTCTCTTAAGACAATTAAATAGAGTAGAGTAATGTTTCGTCCACAGTTCAGCTATGTTATCACAACCAGAGACCCCCTCTACGGTGCTTGGTAGAGTTGTGGTGTTTGTGTTCAGAGCTCTCACCTCCTTCCAGAAACCAGTGACATCTTTATCAACGAGCTTTTCTGCCATAGAATCCGCTCTGATTTGTTGTGCATGCTTATTAACATAATGAATTGCATATTTATAATTAGAATTGGTGAACTTTTTCAAGTCAAGGGCAGGCCCCTCTCTGGGCCTTCCTGCATGGACCCAGCCCCTAAAGGCATTCTTGGCTTCAGCATGATAATGAGCCCAGGCCCGGGTCTACGAGGGTGCAAAAGCATGCATTGCACCCTCAGCTTATGTGTTTGCTGCTCAGTTGAAAATACGAAAAGAAAACTGACAAATGCGCGCGCGTCAGCCTGATTTATGGTTCCTCGTTAAATAGAATAGAATAGAATAGAATAGAATAGAATATCCTTTATTTTCTCCCTCAGTGGGGAAACTTATTTGTTGCAGCACACATATACACACATATAGGGGAGGGGTAAAAGGACTGAAAAGTCAGAAATAAAAAATATATAAAAAATACAAAAGATACGTATAAAATATGTATAAAATATGTATAAACAGGATATGAACAGTATATACAGATAAACAGTGCAGAAAAAAAAGCAGGTGGAGTGTGAGGTAGATTGGCAGATATTGCACATCTTAAGTTAAGTTATTGCACATATTATTGTCTGTTGGCTACTGAGAGCAGGCGTGATTATAAAGTCTGATGGCAGCGGGGAGGAAGGACCTGCGATGCCTCTCGGTGGAGCATCGTGGGTGACGAAGCCGGTCACTGATGGAGCTCTCCAGGGCTCTGACAGTCTCATGAAGGGGGTGGGAGACATTGTCCATGATGGAGGACAGCTTAGCCACCATCCTCCTCTCCCCCACCACCTCCACCCGGTCCAGACTGCAGCCCAGGACAGAGCCGGCTTTCCTCACCACCTTGTCCAGTCTCTTCCTCTCTGCTGCAGTGATGCTGCTGCTCCAGCAGACCACCCCATAGAAGATGGCCGACGCCACCACAGAGTCATAGAAGGTCCTCAGGAGGCCGCCCCTCACTCCAAAGGACCTCAGTCTGCGCAGCAGGTGTAGTCGGCTTTGGCCCTTTTTGTATAGGGCCTGAGTGTTAACAGTCCAGTCCAGTTTATTGTTTAGGTGAACACCCAGGTACTTATAAGAGTCCACAATCTCTATGTCCGTTCCCTGGATGTTCACCGGCGAGGGGGGGACTTTGCGCCGGCGACAGGATGGTCCCCTGTGGAGCTCCAGTGCTGCAGACCACCGTGTCAGACACACGGCCTCCTGTCCTCACAAACTGTGGTCTGTTAGTGAGGAAGTCCAGGACCCATGATGTCAGCCGCTGGCAGACTCCAGCATGGTGTAGTTTGTCCCCCAGCAGTTCTGGCTGGATGGTGTTGAAGGCACCGGAGAAATCATAGAACATGATCCTCACAGTGCTTCCAGCCCGCTCCAGGTGGGCCAGGGACCTCTGCATCAGGAAGATGACGGCGTCCTCAACTCCGATGCTCGGCCGGTAGGCGAACTGCAGGGGGTCGGCGGTGGAGCTCACCAGGGGGCGCAGGTGGTGGAGGACCAGCCTCTCCAGAGTCTTCGCCAGGTGGGATGTCAGGGCCACCGGCCGGTAGTGGCTGAAGTCGCTGGGTCGAGACGACTTGGGCACCGGTACCACGCAGGACGTCTTCCACAGCTGTGGTACCTTGTGCAGCCTCAGGCTCAGGTTGAAGATGTGCTCCACGATCCTGCACAGTTGCCTGGAGCAGGATCTGAGCAGCCTGGAGGTGATGCCGTCCGGACCCGTTGCTTTCCTCGCCTTGAGCCTGGCCAGTCCTCTCTCCACCTGGGCTGTGGAGAGCACCACGCTGGGCGGGGGGGTGGGGAGTGGGCTGGGCGGGGGGGTGGTGGGTGGGCTGGGCGGGGGGGTGGTGAGTGGGCTGTGCGGGGGGGTGGTGGGTGGGCTGGGTGGGGGGGTGGTGAGTGGGCTGGGCGGGGGGGTGGTGAGTGGGCTGGGCGGGGTTGCAGGGAGGGGGGTTGGTAGGTTTGGTGGAGTTGAGAGTGGGCTGGGGGGTTGTGGAGGGGGAGTAGCAGGGAGGGGGGTTGAGGTGAGAGTCCTTGGAGCAGAGGAGGCTCCAGTCGGGGGAAGTTGCAGCAGGGCTGGGTGGGTGGTGGGAGGGGTGTCTGGTTGTTCAAACCGGTTGAAGAACCGGTTCAGGTCATCCACCCACTCCTGGTCCCTGTCCAGCGCGGGTCTGGAGTTGCTACGTCCTGAGATGGTGTTCAGGCTCCTCCAAACCCCGCTGATGTCGTCCCGCTGCAGCTGGTCTTCCATCCTCCTCCTGTAGTTGCTCTTCCCCTCCCTGATCTTCTTCCTCAGGTCCCTCTGCACCGTCTTCAGCAGGTCCCTGTCTCCTGATTTGAAGACCCTCCTTTTGTCCCTGAGCAGGCCTTTAATCTCAGGGGTGATCCAAGGTTTGCTGTTTGCAAACACTCTAACTGTCTTGGTGGGTATGGTGGATTCTACACAAAAGTTGATGTAGTCCGTGACACAGCTGATGAGACTGTCGATGTCGTCCCCGTAGTCCTCACAGAACACATCCCACTCTGGATCCGCGCTGACCGTGTACCACTGCGCCTGCGAGGGCCGGCGGAGGCGGAGCTCCCATCCACTTGGGGATCTTGACGGCGGACGCGTGGGGTGACGGAGCTCCGGCTCGTCCCCCTCGTCGCGCCTGTGCGCCCGGCAATCACCCGAGCACTGAGCCGCGGGCTGGAGGGAGAGAGACGGCCGGCCCCCGGGCCGCCCCCGCCCCTCTCCTCTCCACCCGCGCTCTCCTTTTTTTTTCCGCCTACGACCTCAGATCAGACGAGACATCCCGCTGAATTTAAGAGGGAAGAGCTCAGCGCCGAATCCGCAACTTCCTGCATATTTCGCATATTTTGCAACTTTCCGCATATTCCGCAATTTCACCGCATAAAAGCACATAAAAAACCTGCACATTTAATCGCATAATCAATGATTTTAGCCCGCAGAATCAATGATTTTAGCGCGCAGAATCAAGGATTTTAGCCCGCAGAATCAATGATTTTAGCCCGCAGAATCAATGATTTTAGCCCGCAGAATCAATGATTTTAGCCCGCAGAATCAATGATTTTAGCCCGCAGAATCAATGATTTTAGCCCGCAGAATCAATGATTTTAGCCCGCAGAATCAAGGATTTTAGCCCGCGTTTTTCTGGAGGGTCTAATCAGCGGTACTGATACAGTGGTCAAGCCATGATGTTGTATACCAGGCCTCGCTAACATATGTAAAGCTATCTGCCGGTAATAGCATTTGAGAAGATAAAAAGAAATTGTTATCATCACAAAATTGTAACAAAAATTTGGCAAATAAGGACTTTTTGTCAGATATGTCAGCATTCAAGTCACCCACTACATGAACACTGGTAGTGTGATTCTCTGAGATACAAGAGTTGATAAAAGCAAGCCTATTCAGGTAATCATCCTCATTTTCTAGTGACTCATAAGGTGTATATACATTAAGGATAAGGATAAGGATATTTATTTTATTTTATTCTTTTTTACCTTTGCTGCCTCGTCCTGTCACAAAGTTCTGCAGGGACAACGTTCATCCTGTCATTCCCATGAACACTCCAGTGAGTCATAAACGTTTCCTGACGGAACAAACGAGTGTTTCTAAGAGTTTTTTTCTTTCATTCAGCTGAAATTATGCAAATATTGCAGTTTCTGGATTCTGAGGAACAAAGGCAAAAGAGTTCAGATAACCCAGAGGTATTGTGGAAGGTTTTTGCATAGGTTTACTTCCTTGAGGCATCGCACGCAGCTGATACAATAGTCTTAGTTGATACTTATAGTTGGGGGGACAAAACAATATCCAAATAAAAGTTAGTGTTGCACATGGGAAGGAAATATGTGGTTTACTGCAGTATCGGTATCAGGGGGTCAGGAGGTCAGAGATGGATGGACTCACATCCAGACCTCGTATACTCAGTTAGTGCCTGATACGTGACGGTTACACAAGCAGATAACAACATATGCAGGTTAATCAGTAGGTTTATGTAAAGACGGTCAACATGAAACATTTTGCATAAAGATGCAACAATGAAGGTTTTATTACAAGACTGGAGGCTACTGGAACTTCCCACTGGAACTTCCCACTGGAACCTCCCACAAGCATTCATGAAAAAACTCTACTCTCCTTTCACCGTCCAAGGAGCAGCATCACCATGGAGAAGATGTTGTTCGGTCTCTTGTTTCTCTCAGGTCAGTCATTCCTTTATTATTATCTGATGGTGTTTTATAATTGTGTTATAATAATGGAGGTAGGCAGTACTGGAGTTGAGGGGGGTGAGGGGGGATGAGGGGGGACGGCATCCCCCCCTGAAATAAAAACGGTCCAAATCATCCCTCCTGTAAAACTGCTGTAAACTCCTGTAAAACTAATCCCTCCTTTCCATCCCTTATGTCATTTCATCAATGAATGTGGTTTTACTTCTATTTCAACATTTAGAGTCATCACCAGAAAAATAACTTATTTGACAATTTTCACCTGTTTCAAGTAGATTTTCACTTGAAATAAGTAGAAAAATCTGCCAGTGGAACAAGATTTACCTTCTTATTACAAGCAAAAAAATCTTGTTCCACTGGCAGATTTTTCTACTTATTTCAAGTGAAAATCTACTTGAAACAGGTGAAAATTGTCAAATAAGTTATTTTTCTGGTAATGACTCTTGTTTTAAGTGTAATGAGATTTTATTTTACTAAAAATGAGACATTTTAACTAGAAATGAGACAAATATTCTTGTTAATATTCTGAGTTTCTGCAGTGTGTGTGTGATTAACCCTGATTAAATAGACCGAGCTAATTGATGGTATCACTGCTCCCCCTAGTGGACAGATCCATAAACACATTTGATACAATAACACAAATGGCTCTTACATTTAGTTCATTACTGAAGTGTAGTTCATAAAATCTACACGACTTTATTATATAATCATTAACTGTAACCTGTTGTGATGAATGTTTTTATGTGTTATCTTTAATGTCACTATTTGAAATGTAAACATTATAATTGTTTTAACACAAGGAGCATTTCTTAAATATGGTGTGGGACTGGGAAGTGAAGTAGCAGTTATATATCCGTGTGTGTTTTCATTGTACATGTCCATATATATACATATATACTATATATATATATATATATGTATATATATATATATATATATATATATATATATATATATATATATATATATATATATATATATACATATATATATATATATATATATATATATATATATATATATATATATATATAGTATATATGTAATGGGAAATTTTGGTGTAACATATATTTTGCTTTAAGACTAATGCAATAGTGCAATGCAATAATAATCTGGGCTGGGCTGATGTGGACGTACATTACAGTTTTAAGTGTAATGAGATTTTTTTACTAAAATAAGACATTTTAACTAGAAATAAGACAAATATTCTTGTTAAGATTGTGAGTTTTTGCAGTGATCCATGTTACTTATCCTGTGAAGGACAGAGTCATATTGATAAGTTCAGAAAAGTGTTTTTTATTGTTGTGTTTTGATGTATTTGATGTAAGCCCAGTGGATATTTAAAGCTTACAGAAGGCTGCATTTAACTGCTGCTATGTCATTCCTGCAGTATTTCTGCAGGTGTTTTGGTCACTGCTATTATTTGTAATATATTATATTATTTGTAATCAGCACAAATTATCTGTCCCCATATGATAAAATCCTCCACCCCCCAGATTGTTTTTTACAACTGTAGTTCTGGAGGTAGATAACAGTGTTAGTTTAAAGCGACTGTAATTAACAAAGGAGTTGATATTTTCCCTCAGAGTGCTTGGTCCTCTCCACCTGCCTCGTCCGTCACTACCACTTCGTTGGTCAGAACTTGACTTGGACCGAAGCTCAGAAATACTGCAGAGAGAAACACACGGACCTGGCCACCATGCAGAACTCTGAGGAACAGAACCAACTCAGGAACACACTTTCATCTGCTGGTTCCAGCTCTGACGTCTGGATCGGTCTGAGGCATGAAGTCGACTGGAAGTGGTCTGATGGGTTCAGCGGTACCGGGGCTGACTACAGGGACTGGATGAGTGGCGAACCAAACTTTTACGACAGTGAGTGTTTTAGGGAGTAAACATAGAACAACATATACAATTAATGTAGGAAGTAAATGTGTACTGATATTTCTGTTTTCAATAGAAAACCATGTTCTATTTCTCTTCCCATTCAGCACCAGGCGTGAAGAAGACGGTGGTGAAGGTGAAAGTGAAGGTGGACGGCTCTGTGGACCTGAAGGACCCGGCGGTGCAAGAACAACTCCTGAAACAGGCAAGTGTGGGACGGAAACGCTGTCATTTCTGGAAGTTTTAATGACAATTAAAGCTGCAAGCAGCGATGAACGGATGAACGGCCTCCACCCTGGTGCAGGTTCAGGCTGCAGTGGAAGCTTGTATGACTTCATGTAGATTCTTCAGAACTGGACATTTAGCGGATGAAACACCTCGACTCTCTATATCAAACCATTCAAAAGTTATGGCAGAAAGTAGGAACTATCAAATATGAACCAATCAGATGAAGGGTGGGTGCGCTTTTTGGCATCTAGCGTCGCCACGGTAACATTTTTGACTGAGAAAAGTAATGCTCGTCGTCACAGGATGGAGACGCACATTTTGATGTATAACACACCTGGGTGCACGTTACGGTTCGGGCCGTATTAACTGCCAAATGATTGGCATAAATTTCGCCAAAATGACACGACCAATTCAAAATGTTCAAAATGGCCGACTTCCTGTTGGGTTTGGGCCATGGCGCCAAGAGACTTTTCTTTAAGTTGTGACATGATACAGGTGTGTAGTGATTTTCGTGCATGTACGTCAAACCGTATCGTGGGGCTTGAGGAACAAAGTTTTCTAGGGGGCGCTGTTGAGCCGTTAGGCCACGGCCATTAATGCAAACCATTAAATATCACATTTTTCACCAGGCCTGGCTTGGTGTAAAATTTGGTGATTTTTGGGGCACGTTTAGGGGAAAAAGACCCTCATTTTGTTGGAAAAATAAAGAAGAAAGAAGATTTCCTCCAGATACAATAGGGCCCTAGCACTGTCAGTGCTCGGGCCCTAATAAAACAACCACCATAGGTTGAGTTTGTGTTTGAAAGTGTGTTCTGTTTGTGTCTCCAGCTCCAGGACAAACTGAAGGAGGACGGAGTGGACGGAGTCACCCTGAAGTGGAAAAAGCAGAAGGATGGAGAAGTTTTCCACAAGGAGGACGAGTTGTGAGATAGAAACCCAGATCCAGTGATGAGTGACGGAGGTTTAGTGTAGTTGGAGATAGAAACCCAGATCCAGTGATGAGTGACGGAGGTTTAGGCCCAATCCCAATACTCCCCCTACTTTCTACCACTAGCCCTCCCTCACTACCACTAGCCCTCCCTCACTACCACTAGCCCTCCCTCACTACCACTAGCCCTCCCTCACTACCACTAGCCCTCCCTCACCACCACTAGCCCTCCCTCACTCTCACTAGCCCTCCCTCACTCTCACTAGCCCTCCCTCACTACCACTAGCCCTCCCTCACTACCACTAGCCCTCCCTCACTCTCACTAGCCCTCCCTCAGTACCACTAGCCCTCCCTCACTACCACTAGCCCTCCCTCACTCTCACTAGCCCTCCCTCACTCTCACTAGCCCTCCCTCACTACCACTAGCCCTCCCTCACTACCACTAGCCCTCCCTCACTACCACTAGCCCTCCCTCACTACCACTAGCCCTCCCTCACTACCACTAGCCCTCCCTCACTACCACTAGCCCTCCCTCATTCTCACTAGCCCTCCCTCACTACCACTAGCCCTCACTACCATTAGCCCTCCCTCACTCTCACTAGCCCTCCCTCACTCTCACTAGCCCTCCCTCACTACCACTAGCCCTCCCTCACTACCACTAGCCCTCCCTCACTACCACTAGCCCTCCCTCACTACCACTAGCCCTCCCTCATTCTCACTAGCCCTCCCTCACTACCACTAGCCCTCACTACCACTAGCCCTCCCTCACTCTCACTAGCCCTCACTACCACTAGCCCTCCCTCACTACCACTAGCCCTCCCTCACTCTCACTAGCCCTCCCTCACTCTCACTAGCCCTCCCTCACTACCACTAGTCCTCCCTCACTCTCACTAGCCCTCCCTCACTCTCACTAGCCCTCCCTCACTACCACTAGTCCTCCCTCACTACCACTAGCCCTCCCTCACTACCACTAGCCCTCACTACCACTAGCCCTCCCTCACTACCACTAGCCCTCCCTCACTCTCACTAGCCCTCCCTCACTCTCACTAGCCCTCCCTCACTACCACTAGTCCTCCCTCACTACCACTAGCCCTCCCTCACTACCACTAGCCCTCCCTCACCACCACTAGCCCTCCCTCACTACCACTAGCCCTCCCTCACCACCACTAGCCCTCCCTCACTACCACTAGCCCTCCCTCACTCTCACTAGCCCTCCCTCACTCTCACTAGCCCTCCCTCACTACCACTAGTCCTCCCTCACTACCACTAGCCCTCCCTCACTCTCACTAGCCCTCCCTCACTACCACTAGCCCTCCCTCACTACCACTAGCCCTCCCTCACTACCACTAGCCCTCCCTCACCACCACTAGCCCTCCCTCACTACCACTAGCCCTCCCTCACTCTCACTAGCCCTCCCTCACTACCACTAGCCCTCCCTCACTCTCACTAGCCCTCCCTCACTACCACTAGCCCTCCTCACTACCACTAGCCCTCCCTCACTACCACTAGCCCTCCCTCACTACCACTAGCCCTCCCTCACTACCACTAGCCCTCCCTCACTACCACTAGCCCTCCCTCACTCTCACTAGCCCTCCCTCACTACCACTAGCCCTCCCTCACTACCACTAGCCCTCCCTCACTCTCACTAGCCCTCCCTCACTACCACTAGCCCTCCCTCACAACCACTAGCCCTCCCTCACTACCACTAGCCCTCCCTCACTACCACTAGCCCTCCCTCACTACCACTAGCCCTCCCTCACTCTCACTAGCCCTCCCTCACCACCACTAGCCCTCACTACCACTAGCCCTCCCTCACTCTCACTAGCCCTCCTCACTACCACTAGCCCTCCCTCACTACCACTAGCCCTCCCTCACTACCACTAGCCCTCCCTCACAACCACTAGCCCTCCCTCACTACCACTAGCCCTCCCTCACTACCACTAGCCCTCCCTCACTACCACTAGCCCTCCCTCACTCTCACTAGCCCTCCCTCACCACCACTAGCCCTCCTCACTACCACTAGCCCTCCCTCACTACCACTAGCCCTCCCTCACTACCACTAGCCCTCCCTCACCACCACTAGCCCTCCCTCATTACCACTAGCCCTCACTACCACTAGCCCTCCCTCACTCTCACTAGCCCTCCTCACTACCACTAGCCCTCCCTCACTCTCACTAGCCCTCCCTCACTACCACTAGCCCTCCCTCACTACCACTAGCCCTCACTACCACTAGCCCTCCCTCACTCTCACTAGCCCTCCTCACTACCACTAGCCCTCCCTCACTACCACTAGCCCTCCCTCACTCTCACTAGCCCTCCCTCACTACCACTAGACCTCCCTCACTCTCACTAGCCCTCCCTCACTACCACTAGCCCTCCCTCACTCTCACTAGCCCTCCCTCACTACCACTAGCCCTCCCTCACTCTCACTAGCCCTCCCTCACTACCACTAGCCCTCCCTCACTACCACTAGCCCTCCCTCACCACCACTAGCCCTCCCTCACTACCACTAGCCCTCCCTCACCACCACTAGCCCTCCCTCACTACCACTAGCCCTCCCTCACTACCACTAGCCCTCCCTCACCACCACTAGCCCTCCCTCACTCTCACTAGCCCTCCCTCACTACCACTAGCCCTCCCTCACTACCACTAGCCCTCCCTCACTACCACTAGCCCTCCCTCACTACCACTAGCCCTCCCTCACTCTCACTAGCCCTCCCTCACTACCACTAGCCCTCCCTCACTACCACTAGCCCTCCCTCACTACCACTAGCCCTCCCTCACTACCACTAGCCCTCCCTCACTCTCACTAGCCCTCCCTCACCACCACTAGCCCTCCTCACTACCACTAGCCCTCCCTCACTACCACTAGCCCTCCCTCACTACCACTAGCCCTCCCTCACCACCACTAGCCCTCCCTCACTACCACTAGCCCTCCCTCACTACCACTAGCCCTCCCTCACTACCACTAGCCCTCCCTCACTACCACTAGCCCTCCCTCACTACCACTAGCCCTCCCTCACTCTCACTAGCCCTCCTCACTACCACTAGCCCTCCCTCACTACCACTAGCCCTCCCTCACTCTCACTAGCCCTCCCTCACTACCACTAGCCCTCCCTCACTCTCACTAGCCCTCCCTCACTACCACTAGCCCTCCCTCACTCTCACTAGCCCTCCCTCACTACCACTAGCCCTCCCTCACTACCACTAGCCCTCCCTCACTACCACTAGCCCTCCCTCACTACCACTAGCCCTCCCTCACTACCACTAGCCCTCCCTCACTACCACTAGCCCTCCCTCACTACCACTAGCCCTCCCTCACTACCACTAGCCCTCCCTCACTACCACTAGCCCTCCCTCACTACCACTAGCCCTCCCTCACTACCACTAGCCCTCCCTCACTACCACTAGCCCTCCCTCACCACCACTAGCCCTCCCTCACCACCACTAGCCCTCCCTCACTACCACTAGCCCTCCCTCACTACCACTAGCCCTCCCTCACTACCACTAGCCCTCCCTCACTCTCACTAGCCCTCCCTCACCACCACTAGCCCTCCCTCACTACCACTAGCCCTCCCTCACCACCACTAGCCCTCCCTCACTACCACTAGCCCTCCCTCACTACCACTAGCCCTCCCTCACTACCACTAGCCCTCCCTCACTACCACTAGCCCTCCCTCACTACCACTAGCCCTCCCTCACTCTCACTAGCCCTCCCTCACCACCACTAGCCCTCCCTCACTACCACTAGCCCTCCCTCACTACCACTAGCCCTCCCTCACTACCACTAGCCCTCCCTCACTACCACTAGCCCTCCCTCACCACCACTAGCCCTCCCTCACTCTCACTAGCCCTCCCTCACTACCACTAGCCCTCCCTCACTACCACTAGCCCTCCCTCACTACCACTAGCCCTCCCTCACCACCACTAGCCCTCCCTCACTCTCACTAGCCCTCCCTCACTACCACTAGCCCTCCCTCACTACCACTAGCCCTCCCTCACCACCACTAGCCCTCCCTCACTCTCACTAGCCCTCCCTCACTACCACTAGCCCTCCCTCACTACCACTAGCCCTCCCTCACTACCACTAGCCCTCCCTCACTACCACTAGCCCTCCCTCACTACCACTAGCCCTCCCTCACTCTCACTAGCCCTCACTCTCACTAGCCCTCCCTCACTCTCACTAGCCCTCCCTCACTACCACTAGCCCTCCCTCACTACCACTAGCCCTCCCTCACCACCACTAGCCCTCCCTCACTACCACTAGCCCTCCCTCACTACCACTAGCCCTCCCTCACTACCACTAGCCCTCCCTCACTACCACTAGCCCTCCCTCACCACCACTAGCCCTCCCTCACTCTCACTAGCCCTCCCTCACTACCACCAGCCCTCCCTCACTACCACTAGCCCTCCCTCACTACCACTAGCCCTCCCTCACTCTCACTAGCCCTCCCTCACCACCACTAGCCCTCCCTCACTCTCACTAGCCCTCCCTCACTACCACTAGCCCTCCCTCACTACCACTAGCCCTCCCTCACTACCACTAGCCCTCCCTCACCACCACTAGCCCTCCCTCACTCTCACTAGCCCTCCCTCACTACCACTAGCCCTCCCTCACTACCACTAGCCCTCCCTCACTACCACTAGCCCTCCCTCACTACCACTAGCCCTCCCTCACTACCACTAGCCCTCCCTCACCACCACTAGCCCTCCCTCACTACCACTAGCCCTCCCTCACTACCACTAGCCCTCCCTCACTACCACTAGCCCTCCCTCACTACCACTAGCCCTCCCTCACTACCACTAGCCCTCCCTCACTCTCACTAGCCCTCCCTCACCACCACTAGCCCTCCCTCACTACCACTAGCCCTCCCTCACTACCACTAGCCCTCCCTCATTACCACTAGCCCTCACTACCACTAGCCCTCCCTCACTCTCACTAGCCCTCCCTCACTCTCACTAGCCCTCCCTCACCACCACTAGCCCTCCCTCACTACCACTAGCCCTCCCTCATTACCACTAGCCCTCACTACCACTAGCCCTCCCTCACTCTCACTAGCCCTCCCTCACCACCACTAGCCCTCCCTCACTACCAGTGAGGGTTAGTCACTGGCGTCACTTATTTCTATTTCTGAAACAAACATCAGCACACTTGATTGTAATTAATGGTCGTCAGCAGCTTTTCATGGACGTCTGGACATTTGTGATGAAACAGAAAAACATGCAGGACATGGAGCCCTAAGCACCAGGGTTGGTGTTCTTAATGGATATAATGCTTTTATGCCATGTTATATATAAATAAAGTTTGGTGAAAATAAATAGTAAAAAACTGCTGTGATTGGACTTTTTGAACTGTAAATGTTTAATTTCCCAAGGGTTTGTAACTGTAAAACATTCTGGACTGTTCTGCTAATTTCAGAAAGTTATGTACCAATCAGGAACCAATGTTTACTACAAGGGACAGCCAATAAAAATGTATTAAATAATGTTTGGTAAAAATAAATTGATGCAGACTCTTTCTTTGAACCACAAAACTTGAACTGTAATAAACCAGTCAAATAGAAATAACATATTTAAAAATAAAATCTGTTAATCATGAAAGAAAGACTAAAACAGTAGGCCAGGCAAACACATGGTCAAAGGTCAGGAGGTCGCCCTCGGGGCCGGGCCGACCACTACAAGGGACTGCCAATAAAAATTAATTAAATAATTATATAATTAAATAATTTATATATATATATATATATATATATATATATATATATATATATATATATATATATATATATATATATATATATATATATATATATATATCAACAAGATCAACAAGAACACAGTGATTTGTAGATTTGGTAAAAAAGAATGTTCCTCTCTGTTCTGCCCTGTGTTCAGGTGCATTTATAAATTATAATATAATAGTAGATTTTGTACAACAGCGCCCCCGTGTGGCCCCTAGCAGCATTAACTGTAGAGTAATTTCCTCAGAATGAACGAGGCCCAGAAGAGAGCACATGGTGCTGTTTCTCCTGCTGCAGTTTATCTTTAACATTGTTGCCTTGGACACTATTTGTCCGTTAGTGTTTTGTTTTGTTGATTTTTAGATATGACTTGCATATTATATTTGCTGAAAGTTTGTTTTGCTGCAAATTCAGTCTCAGAGTGACTTAATTGATGGCTAGCATAGCTTTGCTCTATGACTCAACATTTTTTAACCTCAGTTACATTTCTTAGTCATGTCAGTGAATATTGTTTAGATTCTGATTTGTGTTTGCATTTTGTTCTTTATTACAGTTTTACAGTAAATTGTGGATCTTCAATAAACGTGCAAGAAAAGTTACGCCTTGTTTTTATTGGAGGACTTCAATTCAATTCAATTCAATTTTATTCATATAGCGTCTAATACAACAGATGTCTCTAGACCAGGGGTCTGCGAGTAAGTTTGGCCTCGGGGCAAATGTTTTCGGAGCAACTGAACGGTGGGCCAGAACATCACATCAATCAGGCCAAACATATATTTGTTTCTACTAAACAAAACGTTTTTCCCCTTATCTATAGGCTAATAGTATTATTATACTATTATATCTTGTACAAAAAAGTAATTTAAGAAAGTCATTAGTTTAAATAAAGTAACTTGAATTTGCTACAGACTGTTATTAGTGTGTTATTACTGCTTTAGCTACTCTGTGGCTGCGTTATGAAACCGCTTATAAGTAACTTGGTGATAATAATATTATTTTCTGCCAAGCTACTAACAAATGCAGTCCTTCTTTAAAATACACAGAACAACATTAAACACATGAAACACCCATGACGCACCTATGAACAGTAGCACAGGACAGTCAGTACGTGCACACGGAGCAGCAGCTCTCTGTGTCTCTGTGTCTCCTGAAGAGTGAGAGGATATGCAAATGAGGCGGATTTTCCCACGTATTTTTACACATATAATGGACGTTTTACCATTTAAAAGACCAACAGCAAAACTCAAGGTAAGTTATCAGTTGTATTTTTCACAGTTTAAACCACAACAAATCACTTGACACATACGTCTTACCATTGTAACAGCTTCAGGAGTTTTGCCGGGAGTCTGTGCCTACGTCACTCCTGAATGTTTGTGTGCACCTCTAATTATTAATTATTCTAATTAAGGCCCCCCTATGCTACAGGTGACAGGGAACTATACACAATTGTGTGTGTCCGGAATCATGAAGATCCTACTTTTAGTTTATCTTTTCTAAATAAAGGCTTTGAATTCTCTATGAAATTGTCGTTTTTGTGATAGTAAATAATAATTAAAAAAAAAAAAAATATTTATCAGATTTTCAATTTCATCTGGCGGGCCAGATATTATTGGAGACGGGCCAAATTTGGCCCGCGGGCCGCCAGTTGCCGACCACTGCTCTAGACGCTTTCCAGAGATCCAGAACAGGAACATAAACATAAACATAAACCCCCGAGCAAATATTACATAAACAATGGCAGGTAAAAACTCCCATAGTGGGAGAAAAACCTTAAGCCAAACAGTGGACCAGGACCTGGACCATAAGGGGGGACCCTCCTGCCGAAGGGCAGACTGGGGGAGTCGGGGACGTCAGCAGCACAGCAGGCAGGTGGAAGCAGCAACGGGATGACCGGGGATGGGGGGGGGGGGCGGGACCGCAGGCCAGAACGCAGCTCCCGAGGCTCCGGCCTGCAAACATGCACAAAAGAGAAAAAAGGGGGGCCGGCACAAGAAACTACAGGAACGATGGACAAAAATGATAGCTATGAGATACTTATAATAAATAAAAATGGACATGGAGAAGAGAGGCAGGGAAAAGGAGAGGAGAAGAAGGGTGAGAGGCACCGCCCAGCGGATCATGTCGGTGCCCCTTGCAGCATAGGCCTATAGCAGCATATCTACCACCAAGCTATATTTGAGACTAACTATTATAGTCTTGTTCTATAGCTGCAACTATGACTACTGACTCTAACACACTAGAGTTTACACTACCTAGAGATTTACCAACACCAGCTAGAGGTTTACTAAACACTAACTATAGGCTTTACTAAACAGAAAGGTTTTAAGTTTAGTTTTAAAGGTGGAGGTGGTGTCAGCCTCCTTAACCCAGATTGGAAGTTGGTTCCATAGTAATGGTTCCTGATAGCAGAACGCCCGCCCTCCAAATCTACATTTAGATACTCTAGGAACTACGAGTAAACCTGCACTCTGGGAGCGGAAAGCTCGGCCAGGAACATAAGGCACTATCAGGTCTTGTAAATACTGCGGAGCTAAGCCGTTTTGGGCTTTATATGCAAGTAATACAATTTTTAATTGAATTCTGAATTTTACAGGTAGCCAATGTAGCGACGCTAACACTGGAGAGACGTGGTCTCTCCTGCTGATTCCTGTCAGCACTCGTGCTGCTGCATTCTGGATCAGCTGGAGCCTATTCAGCAAATTACTTGGACATCCTGCTAACAACACATTACAGTAATCCAGTCTAGAAGATACAAATGCATGAACTAGTTTTTCTGCATCACTCTGCGAGAGGATTTTCCTAATCTTTGCAATATTACGGAGATGGAAAAAGGCTATTTTACAAACCTGATTGACATATGGTTTAAACGACAAATCCTGATCGAAAATAACACCAAGGTTTCTCACAGTTGCACTGGAAGCCATCGCAACACCATCTAATCCCTTCCTAAGATGACTTCACACTGTTCGCTAACTGTCAAGCTTTGAATAAGGCAGGGGTGTCCAAAGTCCTGGAGGACCGGTGTTCTGGAGCAGGAGTTCCCAACCTTTTTTGTGCCAAAGACCAGCAGAAGTATAAACAAAAAGCTCATGGACCGGTTGACAATTTATGTCAATTTTAATAAACATTTTAGAAAAAAACAACGCATTTTAAATAGGGCTGCAACTAACGACTATTTTAATAGTCGACTAGTCACCGATTATTGAAACGATTAGTCGACTAATCAGATAATTAGTCATTTTTTTCTTAAATTTAGTATGTCGCTTTAATTATGTGGCAAATGATAATAAACAGGAGAAAGATGGAACTTCAATGAAAAATAGATATTTTATTCAACTTTGCTGCTGTTCATACAAAAAGTAAATAAAAAAACCAAGGACAGGCAAAAAGATCATTCAGTATAGACATAAATCCATAAATAAATAAACCTCTGTCCATTATTTTTCATTTTTTAAGGACAGGCAATTTTGTTATATAAAAAATAAATGATAAAATAAAATAAAATGTATTTTTTCTCCATCAAGTGGGTGAAATGGGTTCTGGATGGCAGGACGTTCTCTGGGTTGAACTGGTGTATCATTTGTTGAAACTTGTCACCATCAACCATGGAGAGCTGCTCATATCACTGATCAGCTGCAGTATTGATCAGTTATTGATCAGTTATTGATCAGTGAGCGCAGTCGTCTGGTGCAGGAACACGTCTGCTTCTTTTGCAGAAAGGGGTCCATGGTGGCTCTTCATCGGTCTGCATGCATTTAATTTAAAATACTTTTGTCAGGCACAGTCAGGCATAACGTTAAAGCTCTTTTAAAGCCAAAATACGCTTAATATCTTACCAAGGCGAGTCCGTTTCCTTCAACTGTCTGACGTGCTTTCTCTTCAAATGCTCGTGCATTATCAACGTGCTCCCGTGATAAGCAAGGTCTCCTTTGCAAACCTTGCAAGTCTTCTTTTTATTCGCCGTATCCAGGCTAAAACGCTCCCGAAACTTTTGAAGTTGCGCTGAGACGCTGTCGTGCCGCGCGGCTCTCAGCAGAGATTGTATGAGTTAAAGTGAAGTGAGATGCATCACTCCATTGGAAAAAAACGTCTGGTGACAATTGCCGACAATTTTGATTATCGATTTTTGTCAACAACGTCGACGAATCGTTGCAGCCCTAATTATGATCGGAACACAAGCCATTTCACGGCCCAGTAGTAACGGCCCAGGGCCGGTACCGGTCCGGGGACCGGGGGTTGGGAATCACGGTTCTGGAGGACCGGTGTCCTCGAGGGCCGGGGTCCTGGAGGACCGGGGGGATCCCGGCACCGTTCATCCAAGTGAGGGCCGCGACCTTCGTGGCGCTTGAACCCGGCGACTGTGTCAGGGGGGCTGATAAGAGGGGGAGCCAGGGAAGGCGTTGAAGATGAGGGGGGTGTGGTTATCAGTAAGTGTATGTATGAGCGGTAAGTCTGTGAAAACTTCGCCCCAGAGCTGCTCTCAGCCATTGTCCTTGATGTTATCAGACGGCCCGGTACAGATCTGATACAAGTCCACAGATGTTCCTGAGAGGGGAGGGCTAGTGGGGGCAGAGCCGCTTGTTTACATTCCACCAGGGAGATTGTGATTCGAGCAGTGAGCCAAGCTGCCCTGTCAAGGTCAGATTATAGAATCAATGAAAGAAAGGAAGAAACCGGCAGACTCCAGTAATTTTCCGACTGCCGTTAAGTCTCTGATTCCTCAATGGCGACTCCAAACAGACGAATTTGTGATCAATTCCCGCCAAGCCGAGCTTCCAACTTCTCCAAGGTCTTATCCATCTTGCCCAATCGCTAGCCTGCGATTCTGTTCAAGAATCACATCCAGTTTGCGGCTTTGCTCTCCCAGCGTTAAAGTTTGAGTGCTGATCCCCGTGCTCATCCCTTCAGCCACGTCGGGCAGCTCAGAAAGGGCCAGAACGGCTGTCGCCGACTTACGCGATTGTCGATAGGCCAGGAAAATCCCCACTCCAATTAGAAGAAATCCTGCTACCATAAATCCAATTATGAAGTCGTCTTCTATGTCCTCGACAGACATAATTTTTAGGCCCAACGGCCTCCAATGTTTCCAGGAATCCATTGTGTATCCAGCCAAAAATGTCCCATCGGGGCAAGAGGGCTCCCTTACCCCCCGACTACTCGTCGCAAAAATGTGGTCAATTGTGCTGAGAAACCAGTTAATCAATTCCATGATTGTAGAGTTTTCGTAGGAGTGAAAAGAAGAGACTCTGAAGACGAGACAGGACAAAAGCAGTAGCAGGGCAGGCAGTTAAGGGAGAGGAGCAGAAAAAGCGTCCGCCTTCGCTGAGAGCCGGAAGAAGCAGCCATGTTGACCACTACACCACCAACGCTGCAGGAAAGAACCTGAAACAGCTGAATGAGACGTCACAGTTTTCCAGCCACATGAGAAGATGAGCAGTCATGATGTCAGGGAAAGTAACTTTGATGATGGTTTCTTCAATATCACAAGCTACTTACCGCCATTTGTCCCTTAGCTGATACATCAACCTCTTGTTGTATAAGCTGCATGTTTGCAGGTATATTCAGATAGACGTGTGTTGTCATCCATTGCATTACAACATTCTCTTAGAAAGAGACCCTAGACTTGAAGAGGTTTGATAATGACAACTGTCATTGTCATTTGAATGAACAGAGCTCTCTCTTTGTACCCAGTTCTGACTGGATCAAAGCTTTCTCAAGAACCCTGGCAGTGACGCCAACGACCGTTCACTGACGAGCACCAATAATCACCTCAATATTCATGAGGGCTGGTAAAATGTGATGGGAGTTCAGTCTGCTTTCTGGTATTTGGTTTAAAGCTAATTCCTTACATATTTTCTTGAAGAACAGGTGGACATTCATCTGCTGAAATGATGTCCAGTTTGATGAAGACATGGGCACAGTTGAATTGGTCATAATTACGAAGAGACATATATACAATAGAAGAAGAAACTGATCATATTTCTACACTGAATGGAAATTGAACCTGGGTCATGGTAGTGAAAGCAGCAAATCCTGCCCACTAGACCTTCAGGGAAACACGTAATGCTCTCTTTTACTACATGTTGTTGACTAATGTTTCTGATTCAATCAAACAAACATATTTATTTCAGATTTAAAGAAAGGATATCTGATGTACTTCCACTTTATGGACACTTTTGTTGAATGGTTGAGTTTTGTCAGAGAAAGTACTTGATGGCACATGTACAAAGGAAATCCTGGATTGCTCCAATTCATCCAAGATGAGCTGGTTTTCAACTTCGGAGTTTACAGATGAACTTATATGTTTGAAGAGAAGAACTGGCACTTTGAAGAACTGACTAAGGCCCAATCCCAATACACCCCCTACTATTCTTCACTAGCCCTACTTTCTTTCACTCGCCCTTCTTTTCTTCACTACCCCTAAAAAAGAAGGGACAGATTTTAGGGCACTTGAAATCTTCCCAGGGGCCTGTCCCAATTCTCCCCCTAGCCCTTGTTTTCATCCCTTCCCCTAAATGTTGCTTGTTCCCGTGAGGGAAGTGGTTCCCACTTCCTCTTTCCACCTAGGGGGAGTGGAGAAAACGAGGGCGAGTGTCTGAATCTGTCCCTTTAGAGTGAGTGATTTAGGCCCAATCCCAATACTCCCCCTTCTTTTCTTCCCTACCCCCTAAAAAAGAAGGGGGAGATTTTAGGGCACTTGGCCCAGGGTCCTGTCCCATTTCTCCCCCTACCCCTCGTTTTCATCCCTACCCTGATCAGGAAGCAGAGAGCCAAAAGCTGTTTTAATTTCAGCTGTAGCGCTGTTAATACGGCACTTTATTAAGTTTTAATATTTTTTCAGGTGTAAAAGTAACCGTTAAGATCCCCAACCTGGGCTCAGTTTATCCAAATAAACGCCTGTTAAGAAATTTGATCCGAAGTTTTCGGGATGAGAACAGCCTGCCGGCTCCGGAGCTGATTTATGGTTCCGCGTTAAATTGACGCAGAGCCTACGGCGTAGGTTACGGCGTAGGGTACGGCGTACGGCGCCGCGTAACCTACGCCGTAGGCTCTGCGTCGATTTAACGCGGAACCATAAATCAGCTCCGCTATCTTCACTTCAGCTTTATCTGAAAGTGTGTAAATTACCCAGATAACAGCTTTGTGGTTTCTGAAAACTATTATATCAGAAACATCCAAAACAAATGTGACGAGTCACAGGATTATTTCTCTCTATTTCTCACAAAAAAATGCTTGCTCCCTCGGTCACAATCTGAGAGTCTGTAAATGATGTTTGCCCTCGGTCGGCGAGTCAAATCGACGCAGAGCCTACGGCGTAGCTTACGTAGCTTACGTAGCCTACGCCGTAACTTAACAGCCTTTATTCCGGCGCGATCTTAGCGAACAAAAAAGTGATTATGTAAATTCACTGAGTGAATATTATGAAAGTAAAATATATATTTCTCGCTAGAAATGTAATCAAAACTCATTTTTATGCAGAAACTAACTCAAAATATTGATTTTATTCACTAAAAAATAAGAAATGTCCGCCATGTTTTTTTTTTCAGTCCGCAAATGACGATGAAAAGCATTCTGGGAAATGTTTTGGTCCCTAGGTCAGCTAGTGAGGATTGCAAATCCCTCGATTCGTAGGGCCAGATTCAGCCACTACCCCTCGTTTTCTCCACTCCCCTTAGGTGAAAAGAGGAATAGGAACCACTACCCTCACGGGAACGCGCAAAATTTAGGGGTAGTGAAGAAAACGAGGGGTAGGGGGAGAATTGGGACAGGGCCTAACACGTTCTTTGGTAGCCCTTTTTTATTTAAATTCATCATGTAAATAACACAAGTGATCGAACATTACACTTGTCAGTTTAGATTAGCATGAAACTTTGGTGACATCAACAAGAAAGTATTTAAGTGTTTAAGGTAGACTGTACCTTGTAAGGCAGTTTATGAGGAGGTGTGATCATGAAGAACCACTCTTCTGTTATTCAGCAGGCGGGCCATTAGAAAGCCGTCTATTAAGTTTGGTAAGATATAAAGACGTTCACAGTCACGATAGCCAGGAACCGAACCTGGGCCGACTGCTTGGAAAGAAATGTAAAACTAACTTAATGTAGGCTGATGTTACTTATTAATGCATGCTGGGGAGAACACAAAAAATCCCACTGATTAGTTTAGTAATTTCAGTCTATGGTTAACAACTGCAAGTCTTCTTGCATGTTCAAACATTAACCGTTGTTGGCAAGATTTGAACCTGCGCGGGGAATCCCCAATGGATTTCAAGTCCATCGCCTTAACCACTCGGCCACAACAACTTGTCACATGCTTGAACATTTGACTTATTATTGACTTTTACTCAAGTTTCCAAACCTCATGTCGCAATGGGGCAAGTGTTATAGCGGGTGAAAAATGGCCGAGACTTTCAAGCGATAGCCAGGCCCCCTCCAACATCACGTGATCTGCGTGCTTGTTCGGAGTTATTAGGACCCGTGTTCGGACCTTGTTTGAAACTCTGTGATCTCGTTAGGAATGTGTTCAGAACTGATTAGAACTTGTTCAGAGTTGTTATGTTTACGTAATAATTGCTCGGGGGTTCATGTTCTGGGTCTCTGGAAACACCTAGAGACACTTCTGTTGTAATAGACGCTATATAAATAAAATGAAATTGAAATGAATTGAATTGAATTGATTTGAATTGAATGAATAAACTACAGTTCAGACACTTACAGTGGGAGAAGAGGAGGCCATGCTAAGAAGCTAACAGACAGAAAGTGTACGAGTGATTGGTGACAATGAAAGTTACGGAAGAGAAAAATGTGCGAGTGTTTAATTAAAGACAGAAGTTTACCAGATATAGGATAATTTTACCAGAAAACAATATAAGTTTAGACAGAAAAGGTCTGGAGGAGTAAGAGCCTGCAACACTGTACAACGACAACAGACTGCAATAACAGGAAGTGACGATGTTGCTTAGATCAGTGTTTCTCATCCCTGTTCTCCAGAGCTCACTGACCTGCAGGTTTAGATGTTTCTAGATTATTTCTTTCCTCATAGTGAGACAGAAAGTGAAGCTGGCTTCAAGATCTTCTGTCAGAATTCCTCCTCTTTCCTTCGTACATGTACCATCGAGTACTTTTGCTGACCATATTCAAGAAGTGACCATAACGTGTAAAGTACATCAGCTATCCTTTCAGTAAAGTTGAAATACATGAATCAGAAGGATTAGATTGAGGTTTATTCCTGGGATCCCATGGACGGTTCACACCAGTGGAGACGCCTACACAACATAAAGCCGTTGACACAAGTGTCCTCTCACGCTGCTGCTCTCCTGTCACTGCAGCACAGCTCCACTTTCAACTGTGGTGAAACCAGTTAGCCAGCAGACTCTCTGGTGGCTCCCACTTGGTGGACAATTCAACAACCATTGGGTTTCATAGCAACCTGGAGACACAGACATGTAATGGAAGTCATGAATACCCAATCATCAGAGATGTGGACATGGACATGTACTTGGTTGTTTGGAGGACTGACAGCTTCCATTGAGATTTGAACTCAGATTACTGGAGTCAAAGTCCAGAGTGATGACCATTACACCATGAAACCCCTTCTGCTGTAATTGTGTTCACCTGGAAAGTGTCACTCTACGTAACGTGCTATAATATGAGCTCAGACAATGGGAGATACAGTTCTGAACCTGCCTGGAAATTAATTCTTCTCATCCTGCATTTTCATCCGTCTCTAAGAGCTGGATCAAGTCAGGATGGGCAAGCGGTCTAAGGTGCTGCGTTCAGGTTGGAGGCGTGGGTTCAAATCCCACTCCTGACATTGTTAATGTGGCCTGCTCACATGTCAACACAGGCATTTAGAAACAATTTAATCCAGTTAATCAAAAACCAGTTAATCCTGCCATGGTAGTTAGTGTGATTGTTAAATGTACCAAGTGTTTAAACAAGCAGGTTAAACTAATGTAACCATTAATTAGCAATCTAAATGGACAACTTTGTCATTTACATGATTTCAATAGTTTTCTCTGAATATATCACAATCCTGAAGGCGGACTCTACACTCTGAAGTTCCCTCATTGTGTTCCCTCTAACTGTGTTACCCTGTGTTGTTCATGTATTGTTAAAATCATTGAAAAGTTCATATTTGTTAAAACACGTTTTCTATATTTACACATGGGAAATGGGTTAATAATAAGTTAACAAACAAAGTATTTACAGTATAAATCAAGATAACATTGTTTTGAGATGATGTAAGAACAGCGATGTCACTTCCGTTTTCTCGTAACTCTTGGTGAAGAGTTACTTTAACTTTATATTCTGCATTAATCCTTCCTCAAGCTGATGTTTTCTCACCTCCCCCTGACCACGATTCTGGTGCGGCACCTACCCCTCATCGGCTGGTGAGGAGGTCTGCTGTTTACACGACCAACACGACCAACACGACGGCGCAGCTAGAGGACAACACGTGGTCAGTACCATGGCCACTGTGACGAGGCAGCTGACCAACGAGATCAATGTGACACATGTTGTCGGACACCTGAATAAATTGTTGCATTTGCAGAGGAGGTCCTGGTTTTCCATTTCAGGGTGGGAAACTGCACTGTTCAACCTCTTTGCCCCTCAGCTGACTATTCTTTTGGGTTTGTGTGTTTTTCTGTGTTGTATTGTGCCATGGGTGAAGAAACTATTAGCTTCAGCCATTCCCACCACACCTGGGCGGTTTGCCCAGGAGATGGACTGCGATGATGAGTGGGTTCCTCCTTTCGTGGAGGAGGAAGAACTACTTTAAGTTTCATTTATATTCTACATTAATCTTCATTTATATTCTACATTAATCCTTCCTCGAATTGATGTTTTTCATTCATTTCATTTCACAAGAGTACCACTTCCTTTCCTTTTTTCGCATGTTTTGTTTCAACATGCAGATATCTGAATTGTACCAGGGAGTTAAGCTCCTGTGGCTAGAAACCCTCCTTTTCAAAGGAGCAACTTCATCTAAAGCTGAGTGCAACAGATCAGCAGTGTTACTAGCAAGGAAATCAACATCTGCAGAGGTAGAACCCAGGTCACTGGCCTCTATTGCTTCAGTAGAGGCTTCACTATTTTCCACTGTCGCAAGACGAGCAATGGTCTCCTTAAATTTAGCAATAGCTTCATCAGACAAACATCTGCTAAAATAATACCTCCTGCCCTGCACTTCAACATCAACAACATTCAATTCAAACGTTATTAAATAGTGGTCAGATAAAAGCAAGTTTACAGGTGACACCAACAGACCATCAGTTTCAACACCGTAGGTGAGAACGAGATCGAGAGTATGATTAAAACAGTGCGTCGGTTTATCCACTTTTTGTGAGATACCCATTGATTCTAGAAGAGAATTGAAAGCTAATTTAAGATTATCGCTTTCAACATCCATATGAATGTTAAAATCACCCACTATGATGAATTTATCTGTGCTGATCAATAATCCAGAAAGGAAATCTGAAAATTCAGACAGAAACTCTAGATAAGCGCCAGCAGGGGGTCGGTACACTACCACTAACACAACTGGTACCAGCAGGGGGCCGGTACACTACCACTAACACAACTGGCTTCTCTGATTTCCAGCTCGGAAATTTCAGAGTAAGCGTGAGGCTTTCAAATGTATTATAATTGGACTTAGGTTAAATTTTTATTATACTTTAGTATAATAGTATACTCCTACTCTCTGTAATTGTGAAGTTAAAACTCAAGTGTCCCTGACCTGGAAGGAAGGTGCTGCCTCCTCCTTCATCTTACTTCCTTGGACCTGAAAGAACTACGTTTCCCAGTACACCAAGGGCAAGATGGCCGCCAATTGGCTGATTCAAGGCAGCTGTTAAGGACTGGAAGTCTCACTTCATTCACACCCAAGCAAATGAACAGAGAGGAAAGCAGCCAGAAAGAAAGAAGCTACAAGATCCATGTTTAAAAAGACTCCAATACACCAATGGTCGGTGAATATATCTGTTCTTTTGCTAAATGCTAATACCTACCTTGATTGGTTTACTTACCTGTCCTGATTTGTTTGTTAGTGTTTGTTTGTAAGTTCAAGCTGAACCACAGCAAACTTATGCCAGTATTGAGCATTGATTTAATTTGGTTGTTTGCTCACTTTAACAAGTTAAAAGCTTTACGTTACAGAATTGAATAATTATTATGTTGAACAATTTAAGCTTGATGTTAAAGGTATGGAAAATGGTTGCAAAGTTGAAGGATACGGATGTTGAACTTTTGCTAGGGGTTGAATTTGGATTTATTGATTACCTTTCTTACTTTTATACTTATTAAGGTAATTATACTTACCCTTTTACTTACTTTTACTCCATTTGGTGGATTTAATCAGTTTCAGCATGGCAATGAATTTAAAATAATTAAATTAAATGATTAATTCATCTTGATTTTCCTTAAGTGGATAAAATGATTTTGACTTTGCATTTTGACTTACTTGTTTGACTCATTTTGAACAGTAAACAATTAAAGAGTTTAAAAATGGGGTTTAAAAGTTTACGTTTAAAAGTTTAAGTTTACTGTTTGAGTTAGTTGAATTTATTTGAACTTTTCTTGTAAATACCTGTACATATTATTGTTAACACTTTTTTCTTTGTTTTCGAAGGTTAACAACCTGATTATCTGATTACTCTGATTACTATTGGAAGATCAACTGAAAATAAACCAACCAAGCCTAAAGGTTGGATAAAATAAAGTTGATCAAATTGGAAATCCGAGTTGTCCTGGTGTCCTTTTCGGAGTCGACTGAGTGGAACTTGACAGTAATTATATCATTTACTAACAGAGACTTGGAGCTTAACGATCGTATATTTAGTAGTCCGCATCTAATATTTCGGTCTTTTATTGGTACCAAATGTGCATTGGTTTTAATTTTTACAAGATTATTTTGGTTAACGCCTCTATAGCGCCGCACCTGGTGAACTTTTGGAGGGCGGGGAACTGCAACCACTTCTAATTTGCTAGGCACCTGGTTAGAGTTACCAGTTACATCATGTAATCCTATAGTGTTAGAGTCGCTAATTACATAATGCAATCCTACAGTTTTGTTGGCAGGCGTTGGTCCTCGAGAAGCAGCAGAGAAGTGTGTTAAACTACAGCTCTGCATCCTGGCCTGGACCCTGCGTTGTCAGGGGGAGGGTCTAATGAAACAGGCCAAATTACTAGAGACAAGAGCAGCACCAACCCGGGTGGGATGAATGCCGTCTCTTCTAATCAGACCGGGCTTTCCCCAGAACGTTTCCCAATTGTCAATAAAGTCCACGTCGTTTTCTGAACACCACTGAGACAACCAGCGACGGAACGAGAGCACCAGCAGGGGGGCCAGAGAAACCTACAGAGTCCGACATGGTTTTGGCGTAGTTACACACCGAGAAAATATTCATTTTAGTGACTTCCAACTGGCGAAGACGGGAGTCATTAGCTCTGACATGGATGATAACTTTACCATATTTACGATTACCCTTTGCCAGTAGCTTCAAATTTGCTTCTATGTCACCCGCTCTGGCCCCCGGGATGCACCTAACTATGGTCGCTGGAGTCGGCTTCACATGCCGGACTATGGAGTCTCCAATAACCAGGGTCGGCTTCTCAACGGGTGTGTCGCTGAGTGGGGAAAATCTGTTAGACCCATGAAGCGGGTGGTGGTGTTCCGTGAGGCCTTTAGGACGACGCTTCCTCCAAACCGTCACCCAACGGTGCTGACTGGCCGGCTGCTCGCCTGGCCTGGTTAGCTGAGGAGGCTATCGGACTATGGTCGAGTTGGCGGAACCGGACCTCTGACTGAGCCTCGCCTCCAGTCCTGTAAATAAGCTACACTTTAAGCACTTACCGTCTTCGCTAAAGGAGGCAGAGGAATAGCTAAACATTTCACACACTGAGCAGCAAAGAGGAGAAACGGTGGAAGACGGAGAGGCCATGCTAAGATGCTAACAGAGGCTAACGGACAGAAAATTTATTGGTGATTGGTGACAGTGAAAGTTACGGAAGATTAAAAAGAGCGAGTGTTGAAATAAAGACAGTAATGTACCAGATATAGTGCTATTTTACCAGAAAACAATCTAAGTTTTAGACAAAAAAGTCGGGAGAGATCTGAGCCTGCAAACGCCGTGACACGGCAACAGACCGCAACACCAGGAAGTGACGCGATGCGTGATGCAATACGTTACCCAATCAGCAAGCAAGCAAAAGCAGAGCCGCAAAACTGCTTGTGTCGGGGTTTCTGTTGGTTTTACTGCTGGTGTCGGGGTTTCCGTTGGTTTTCCTGGTGGTGTCTGGGTTTCCGTTGGTTTTACTGCTTGTGTCGGGGTTTCCGTTGGTTTTACTGCTGGTGTCGGGGTTTCCGTTGGTTTTACTGCTGGTGTCTGGGTTTCCGTTGGTTTTACTGCTGGTGTCGGGGTTTCCGTTGGTTTTATTGCTGGTGTCGGGGTTTCTGTTGGTTTTACTGCTGGTGTTTGGGTTTCCGTTGGTTTTACTGCTGCTGTTTGGGTTTCCGTTGGTTTTACTGGTGGTGTCGGGGTTTCTGTTGGTTTTACTGCTGGTGTCGGGGTTTCCGTTGGTTTTACTGCTGGTGTCTGGGTTTCCGTTGGTTTTACTGCTGGTGTTTGGGTTTCCGTTGGTTTTACTGGTGGTGTCGGGGTTTCTGTTGGTTTTACTGCTGGTGTCGGGGTTTCTGTTGGTTTTACTGCTGGTGTCGGGGTTTCTGTTGGTTTTACTGCTGGTGTCGGGGTTTCTGTTGGTTTTACTGCTGGTGTCGGGGTTTCTGTTGGTTTTACTGCTGGTGTCGGGGTTTCTGTTGGTTTTACTGCTGGTGTCGGGGTTTCCGTTGGTTTTACTGCTGGTGTCGGGGTTTCTGTTGGTTTTACTGCTGGTGTCGGGGTTTCCGTTGGTTTTACTGCTGGTGTCTGGGTTTCCGTTGGTTTTACTGCTGGTGTCGGGGTTTCCGTTGGTTTTACTGCTGGTGTCTGGGTTTCCGTTGGTTTTGCTGCTGGTGTCGGGGTTTCCGTTGGTTTTACTGCTGGTGTCGGGGTTTCCGTTGGTTTTACTGCTGGTGTCTGGGTTTCCGTTGGTTTTACTGCTGGTGTCGGGGTTTCTGTTGGTTTTACTGCTGGTGTCGGGGTTTCTGTTGGTTTTACTGCTGGTGTCGGGGTTTCCGTTGGTTTTACTGCTGGTGTCGGGGTTTCTGTTGGTTTTACTGCTGGTGTCGGGGTTTCCGTTGGTTTTACTGCTGGTGTCTGGGTTTCCGTTGGTTTTACTGCTGGTGTCGGGGTTTCTGTTGGTTTTACTGCTGGTGTCGGGGTTTCCGTTGGTTTTACTGGTGGTGTTTGGGTTTCCATTGGTTTTACTGCTGGTGTCGGGGTTTCCGTTGGTTTTACTGCTGGTGTCGGGGTTTCTGTTGGTTTTACTGCTGGTGTCGGGGTTTCTGTTGGTTTTACTGCTGGTGTCGGGGTTTCTGTTGGTTTTGCTGCTGGTGTTGGGGTTTCCGTTGGTTTTACTGCTGGTGTCGGGGTTTCCGTTGGTTTTACTGTTGGTGTCGGGGTTTCCGTTGGTTTTGCTGTTGGTGTCGGGGTTTCCGTTGGTTTTACTGCTGGTGTCGGGGTTTCCGTTGGTTTTACTGCTGGTGTCGGGGTTTCCGTTGGTTTTACTGCTGGTGTCGGGGTTTCTGTTGGTTTTACTGCTGGTGTCGGGTTTTCCGTTGTTTTTACTGCTGGTGTCGGGGTTTCCGTTGGTCTCGGGGTTTCTGTTGGTTTTACTGCTGGTGTCGGGGTTTCTGTTGGTTTTACTGCTGGTGTCGGGGTTTCCGTTGGTTTTACTGCTGGTGTCGGGGTTTCCGTTGGTTTTACTAGTGGTGTCGGGGTTTCTGTTGGTTTTACTGCTGGTGTCGGGGTTTCCGTTGGTTTTACTGCTGGTGTCGGGGTTTCTGTTGGTTTTACTGCTGGTGTCGGGGTTTCCGTTGGTTTTACTGCTGGTGTCGGGGTTTCCGTTGGTTTTGCTGCTGGTGTTGGGGTTTCCGTTGGTTTTACTGCTGGTGTCGGGGTTTCCGTTGGTTTTACTGCTGGTGTCGGGGTTTCCGTTGGTTTTACTGCTGGTGTCTGGGTTTCCGTTGGTTTTACTGCTGGTGTCGGGGTTTCTGTTGGTTTTACTGCTGGTGTCGGGGTTTCTGTTGGTTTTACTGCTGGTGTCGGGGTTTCCGTTGGTTTTACTGCTGGTGTCGGGGTTTCTGTTGGTTTTACTGCTGGTGTCGGGGTTTCCGTTGGTTTTACTGCTGGTGTCTGGGTTTCCGTTGGTTTTACTGCTGGTGTCGGGGTTTCTGTTGGTTTTACTGCTGGTGTCGGGGTTTCCGTTGGTTTTACTGGTGGTGTTTGGGTTTCCATTGGTTTTACTGCTGGTGTCGGGGTTTCCGTTGGTTTTACTGCTGGTGTCGGGGTTTCTGTTGGTTTTACTGCTGGTGTCGGGGTTTCTGTTGGTTTTACTGCTGGTGTCGGGGTTTCTGTTGGTTTTGCTGCTGGTGTTGGGGTTTCCGTTGGTTTTACTGCTGGTGTCGGGGTTTCCGTTGGTTTTACTGTTGGTGTCGGGGTTTCCGTTGGTTTTGCTGTTGGTGTCGGGGTTTCCGTTGGTTTTACTGCTGGTGTCGGGGTTTCCGTTGGTTTTACTGCTGGTGTCGGGGTTTCCGTTGGTTTTACTGCTGGTGTCGGGGTTTCTGTTGGTTTTACTGCTGGTGTCGGGTTTTCCGTTGTTTTTACTGCTGGTGTCGGGGTTTCCGTTGGTCTCGGGGTTTCTGTTGGTTTTACTGCTGGTGTCGGGGTTTCTGTTGGTTTTACTGCTGGTGTCGGGGTTTCCGTTGGTTTTACTGCTGGTGTCGGGGTTTCCGTTGGTTTTACTAGTGGTGTCGGGGTTTCTGTTGGTTTTACTGCTGGTGTCGGGGTTTCCGTTGGTTTTACTGCTGGTGTCGGGGTTTCTGTTGGTTTTACTGCTGGTGTCGGGGTTTCCGTTGGTTTTACTGCTGGTGTCGGGGTTTCTGTTGGTTTTACTGCTGGGGTCGGGGTTTCTGTTGGTTTTACTGCTGGTGTCGGGGTTTCCGTTGGTTTTACTGCTGGTGTCGGGGTTTCCGTTGGTTTTATTGCTGGTGTCGGGGTTTCTGTTGGTTTTACTGCTGGTGTTTGGGTTTCCGTTGGTTTTACTGCTGGTGTTTGGGTTTCCGTTGGTTTTACTGCTGGTGTCTGGGTTTCCATTGGTTTTACTGGTGGTGTCTGGGTCTCCGTTGGTTTTACTGCTGGTGTCGGGGTTTCTGTTGGTTTTACTGCTGGTGTCTGGGTTTCCGTTGGTTTTACTGCTGGTGTCGGGGTTTCTGTTGGTTTTACTGCTGGTGTCTGGGTTTCCGTTGGTTTTACTGCTGGTGTCGGGGTTTCTGTTGGTTTTACTGCTGGTGTCGGGGTTTCCGTTGGTTTTACTGGTGGTGTCTGGGTTTCCGTTGGTTTTACTGCTGGTGTCTGGGTTTCCGTTGGTTTTACTGCTGGTGTCGGGGTTTCTGTTGGTTTTACTGCTGGTGTTTGGGTTTCCGTTGGTTTTACTGCTGGTGTCGGGGTTTCTGTTGGTTTTACTGCTGGTGTCGGGGTTTCCGTTGGTTTTACTGCTGGTGTCGGGGTTTCCGTTGGTTTTACTGCTGGTGTTTGGGTTTCCGTTGGTTTTACTGCTGGTGTCGGGGTTTCTGTTGGTTTTACTGCTGGTGTCTGGGTTTCCGTTGGTTTTACTGCTGGTGTCGGGGTTTCTGTTGGTTTTACTGCTGGTGTCTGGGTTTCCGTTGGTTTTACTGCTGGTGTCGGGGTTTCTGTTGGTTTTACTGCTGGTGTCGGGGTTTCCGTTGGTTTTACTGGTGGTGTCTGGGTTTCCGTTGGTTTTACTGCTGGTGTCTGGGTTTCCGTTGGTTTTACTGCTGGTGTCGGGGTTTCTGTTGGTTTTACTGCTGGTGTTTGGGTTTCCGTTGGTTTTACTGCTGGTGTCGGGGTTTCTGTTGGTTTTACTGCTGGTGTCGGGGTTTCTGTTGGTTTTACTGCTGGTGTCTGGGTTTCCGTTGGTTTTACTGCTGGTGTCGGGGTTTCTGTTGGTTTTACTGCTGGTGTTTGGGTTTCCGTTGGTTTTACTGCTGGTGTCGGGGTTTCTGTTGGTTTTACTGCTGGTGTCGGGTTTTCCGTTGTTTTTACTGCTGGTGTCGGGGTTTCCGTTGGTCTCGGGGTTTCTGTTGGTTTTACTGCTGGTGTCGGGGTTTCCGTTGGTTTTACTGCTGGTGTTTGGGTTTCTGTTGGTTTTACTGCTGGTGTTTGGGTTTCCGTTGGTTTTACTGCTGGTGTCGGGGTTTCCGTTGGTTTTACTGCTGGTGTCTGGGTTTCCGTTGGTTTTACTGCTGGTGTTGGGGTTTTTGTTGGTTTTACTGGGTTCTGTTGGGACCGGGGATGGCTTGTGCTGTTTCTCCACCAGAGGAGTTGCATCTCCACAGGAACTAAACTAAAACAGAACCGGTCCCGGTTCTCTGCAAATACCTGACATGAAGCGAGCTGGTTTTAAGGAGTCTTTTTCTAAAATGTGGATGATTGTGCTGATCTGGGTGGGGGGTCAGGAGCTCTGGAGTGAGGAATGCTGGGAGTTCTGGAGATGATGAACCAGACGAGCTGGGACCTCCAGCTGAGCCAAATTTGATCCTAATACTAATTTATCCTTTTGTATTAAATGGTCCAAATGAAAATACCGATATTTTTGATACTTCAGTCATTTGTGGTAATGTTTATTATTAACGGGTGGAAAGTAACTAAACTACTCAGATTAAGTCTAAATGACACGTTGCTGGTAGGAACTACTTTTTTCATTTTCATAGTAGTTCATATTTTCGTTTATTATTCTCTTATTTATTTTAATGGTTTTATTATTTTTATTAAGGATCTTTTTTTAGTGATGGAAACAAATTTTTCAAGCACTGGTTATTCGGTTGTGATATGTCATCTATGTGGCAGGGTGGAGGAGCAGCCACTCAGTAGACCTCTCCACCCTGCCTGCCTTCATAAGGAGCAGCTGCACACCAGAGAGAGGCTGCTGGGAGGAAGCTGCTGATGGTGACGGCACGTGTGTCTTGGGTGAAGGATTGAATAAAGGTGTTCCTGCACTAAACCCTGTGTCCTCTGTCCTGTCGGTCGACCCCCGTAGCACTAGCCTTGTTACAATCTATATTGTGAATGATGCCGCTACCTTTTAAAATAAATAGCTAAATAAGTGAATCTAATGTCTTTCATTCTAAAACTATCTAGATTTATCAGGCACATTTTACTCAATATCGGATGGGAAAGGAAATCGGAGGTATCAGACATCAGTACTTGAGTGTGTGGATTCAGACGTGAACGGACCGTCCTGACTTGGTGGTCAAGGGTCAGAGTTTTATCTTTGGTACCTCCTTCATGCAATTAACTTCTACTCTGATAAAGACTCGTGTGATTTCCTGTAAACGGAGCTGTGTGCTGTCTCTCACCCGGACCAACCCTTTTACTCCTCATTTATGACCCCGGGTGGTTTCAAGGGTCACTGCCTATTATAAGCTAACGCTAAACTTTGATTATGTTGTTTTTTAGCTCGCTGTCACACTTCTTCATTTGGTCATTCCAAGGATTGTTTTGCTGATTTCATCCATGTCCAGCAGGAATAAATTGGAGGTAAAAACAGGAGGAGGTGAAGGGAGGAGCTTGTGAGGAAACAGATCTAGATAGTGTCCGTCTGCGTTCAAGGGTCAGATGAAGTGTTTCCTTCAGGAAACAAAGGTTGGTTTATTTTACACTCCCATCTATTGTGAAGCTGTTCAGTTGCTGTGAGCGACTGTAAATGGTTTAATCAGGGCAGGAAACGGGTCTGTCCCGGGTCTCAAGAGGATTCTGTTCACCAACTGAAGGTAAGGTGTTTATCCTCCTCTGGAGCAGCTGAGCAGCTGTTTCCAGCTGAAGACAGCTGGAAACAGCTCCAGTTGCAAACCTGCGGGGGGGGGTTGCGTTGCACCGACGATGACGTCATGACCGACTTGTCTGCGTTCAACATGGAAAGTCTGAATATCGCGCAGAAGTGTCACATCAGCCAAGAAAACTCGCCACGAGGAGAAAGTTACGTGTTTTAGTTGGAAACCGAGAAAGAAAGAAAAACTGTGTATAAACAACAGCAGAAACAGGAAAGAACACGTTCTCCGGGTCAGTGATGGAGTTTTGTTCTGGTTCATGAACGAATTCCTCATCATAAAGGAAAAAAGTGCAGCAAACGTTAAAAAACGACAATAAAAAACAGGCGTTTTGTTGTAGTTAGTCGTGCAAGCGATAAACACCCTGTTTGTTTCCTGTCAGGGTTTGACACTTCCC